>NC_056734.1:694068321-694220821 GCF_019279795.1 Protopterus annectens | reverse complement strand
GACATCAGCACGACTACCAAAGTAGGGCATTTGTAATGTACTGTGAGTGAGTAGCCTATAATGCATTGCTCCATACACAGACACTGAGACACACACTTCACATCCGGAACTGACATGGATGGAGATGGAATGCTACCACTGTTCTAAATCACACTACAGCAGTACGCAGTTACAGAATGCACCACAGCGATTACTGGGCTATCATTTTCCCAGAGGTGTACTTCTAGATGAGTGACATTAAAAGCCTTGGCAAAGTAGTGTATTTGTATTGTATGGAGTGTGAGTAGCCTAAAATGCATTGCTCTCTACCCAGTCAGACACACACAGCTGCCAGGGCAGGGGTTCGAACACCTACCTAACTAGTTTATCGCACTATAGCAGTACACAGTTACAGGACATGCCACAGTAATTACTGGGTTATTATGTTCCCAGAGGTGTACTTCTAGATGAGTGACATCAGTAGCCTTGGCAAAGTAGTGTATTTGTATTATATGGAGTGTGGCTAGCCTAAAAAGCATTGCTCTCTACCCAGTCAGACACACACAGTTGCCAGGGCTGGGGTTCGAACACCTACCTAACTAGTTTATCATACTACAGCAGCATGTAGTTACAGGACACACCACAGTGATTACGGGGCTATCATGTTCCAGAGGTGTACGTCTAGGTGAATGACATCAGCAGCCTTGCCGAAGTTTAATATATGTATTGCACGGAGTGTGAGTAGCCTAACAAGCATTTCACTCTACACAGTCAGAGGCAGACAGGCACACACACAAACACGCACTCACACAATTGACAGGTCTGGGATTAGTACTACTACCTAACTACTCTGTCACTACAGCGGTATGCAGTTCTGGGATGCGCCATGCATTTTACTGAGCTATAGCTCTCTCAAAGGTGTAATTCACATTGGATGACCTCAGCTGGCTTGTCATACTACTGCTATGGGGAGGGCAGTGTGTGCATGGGCCATACCCCCTTCATGTAGGGGTTGACATGCCACATGCGGGCACACATGGGGTCATATGTCACAGGTGCGTATATACAGCTACTAGATGGCTGCTTCCTTGTACAGTCTTGTTGCACAGCTGGCACGTATACCGCATAGTCTGTCATGCTGACAGGTACTGGTGACTAGTATCCACAGTGGGTTACATCCATACCTCATGTGTTGGGGGTCCTTAGGCTGTGTGCCAGTTGGGACAGGCCTGCATGGCTCATTGTCACAGTCACCCTCTCCAATACTTCTATGCCTGTGTGCCTGTGGATTACTACAGTGTGTTGTCCTTACATATTTGTCTGCATTCCTATCCACTGTGTGTGCAAAGCAGGAGTGGTGCATACTGACGTGTTCACACCGAGAACTGCAACTTCCAGATATGTCTGGTCCACTGGTGTTTGCAGACATGGACTTCATGTGTTAAGTGTGTGAGAATGCACAGTATGACCTCTCAGTATGTTGTTGACTAACATTGCCTTCATTCCTCTGTGTGTGTGAGCATGCCCAGAATGGCCATCTGCATTGCATGTGTGGCCCACATCCAGGTTGTTTGTACTGCAGTGCTCACCTTTTGTTGTACACTAATGGTTAGCATACTGTGTCTGAAGGGTATCCATTGGTCATTTGCCATTTACTGCTGCTACATTTCTGCATAGCTGGGTGGGGGGGCAACTGACTGTTTCTACTGTTCTACATAGGAGTGGGGGGGCACACCTGACTGTTACTCTATGTGTACGTTGGATGGGGGGGGTGCAGCTGACACTTGTACACATTTGCTAGGACTGTATTGTTAAGTCAGGTACTCCATTTCAGTCTGTAGTCTTACCTATCCTGTTGCCTAGGCCTTACCAGTGTAGCACAGATCATAGCTTTGTTTACCTACATATTAGTGTCTGACTTCCTAGCCTTCACAACTTACATCTGGCTGCCTGCTGCAGTCTGTCTGTGTAGGCCTGGGGGAGGTCTTAACCATAGGGGACATTCGGAGGCCATAGTACAGCATTTATTTGTGTTTGTCTTTACCTGTCTTGCTGGCTGAGACTGTTGCTGGGTATGTGATCCTTTCTGACTGGTATGTGTGGCTCTTATGGACACCCCTGTCACTCAGGCCATTTCCTGCAGTGGGTTTTGTCATGCTGTTTAGTACTGGCTACTATGGTGACTCCAGTATGTGTTACAGATCTCATGCTGCCACTATGGGTGTCTACTCTCTGCTGCCTTGACATCCGGCCACCCAATTCCCATGCATGTTCACATCCATACCATAGCTACAGATAAAAACACATTCTACTCCATTTGACAATTGGTAGGTTGATTGACTTACCTTGAGGGTGTGCTGTACTTGAGGATGGTGCTGGAGGGCTGCCTATGTTGGATGCACATAATAGGTTCATAGGTTCATAGGTTGATAATAGGCTATCTGCCCTAGGGCATTTATAAGCCTAGCCAGAGTGTGTTTGGCTTTCGCCACCCTTTTCGATTAGTTGACTGTGCCTCTGTATAGTAGGTCACAGAAGGTAGCCCTTTTAAGGTTAGTTTACTGTACCTCTATCAAGCAGGGACACAGAAGAGATCCCAGGGGTAAACTTACAATCTCCCATTCACTCGCCAAGATTTCTCTTGAAGAGGGTCAGTGAGGGGCTCTGCCTAACATGGATTGGGATTTTGTTCCAGAGTGAGAGGAGCCTCTGGGATATGAATCTGTCCCTCCAGCATGTCCTATTTATGTCTGTGCTGGGATTCAAGTCCCTGGAGCATGTAGCTCTAAGGGATTTGGATTTCCTGAGGTGAAGCATGTCCATTAATTCTGAGTTGGACATGGCTTTATACGTCAGACACAGATCGCCTCTGAGTAGGCGGTATGCAACTGAGTAGAGCTGGACTTTCTTTAGCCGAACTGCATAGGGCATCTGTTTGAGCCCCTTGATCCTCTTGGTGAGATACTTTTGGGGTCTTTCCAGTTGCTGCAGGTGTCGGGTAAGGTACATCCCAAACGAGGCATTGTACTCAATTATGGGCCTGATAAGTGATGAGTAGAGGGGCACAATGACCTCTCTTGATCTAGATGTGAACCTTTTCGTGATAAGGTGGGCTATATAGAAGGTCTTTCTAATCACTTTGGCAATGTGATTGCCAAAGGAGAGATTGCTATCTACTTGGGTCCCCAAGTCCCTAATTACTTCTTCCATACTTAATGGATTACCACCTATGTGGTAATTTGTGGGCACTTTGTTTTTCCCAAAGGGGATGACTATGCACTTTTTGGCATTTAGCTTTAGGCCATGGCTCTGGCACCAGTTATCCATCTCTGTGAGACCCTTTAGGAGGATGCTTGTGTCAGCCAGAGAGTCGATTACGGCACCCAGTTTGCAGTCATCTGCAAACTTGGTCAGCCATAGTCCACCTGTGTTAGCCTGTACCTCGGAGAAATATATACTGAACAAGAGAGGTCCCAGGACTGAGCCTTGTGGGATGCCACTTGTAACTGGTTTAGAGTCTGACATGGCACCTGCTATTCTGACCATGTGGGTTCTATCCCAGAGCCAGTTTGCAACCCATCTTCTGACATAGGGCTTGATATTTAAGCTGGTGAGCTTATTTATGATGCCCGAGTGGGGTATTGTGTCAAAGGCTTTTGCGAGGTACAGGTAGGCTGTGTGGACTACCTTCCCTTCATCTATGGCTTTGGTAACTGTTTCAAAGAAGTTGACCAGGTTTAAGAGGCAAGATTTGCCCTTAACAAAGCCAAATTGGGTAGGATCCAGTGTCTGGAGGTTCCCAATGTCTTTGTTTATGATTTTCATGATGATACACTCCATAGCTTTGCAGACCAGGCTAGTCAGGCTTATAGGGCGATAGTTTCCAGGGTCTGTTGTGGCACCACCTTTGTGGAGTGGGACCACTGTTGCTGTACACCATTCCTTGTGTACATATCCTGTAATAAGGCTGAGATTGAACAGTGACTTTATATGAGGGTTATTTCTTCTTGGAGCTCATGTAAGACGCAACCCGGGACAGCGTCTTGTCCTATTGATGCTGTGTTTTTTGCTTTGGAGAGGGCAGCTCTCACCTGTGCATCTGTGATCTCAGGAAGGCTACACTCTGTTGGGATAGACATTTGCTCTTTTGGGGTTTGCACTGAACCTTTCTGCCAGGATGTTGGCAATGTCTGTGGGTTCAGTGTATTTTTTGTCATTTTGCACTAACTCAGAGCATATCTGGGAGTTGCCTCCCAGGTTTCTGACATAACTAAAGAAGGCCTTGTGATTATCTTTAGTGTCTTGTGCAATTTTTCTTTCGAAGCTGGCCTTAGATGATTTTATGAGGGATCGTAGTTTCTTGCTAGTCCTGATCAGTGACGCCTTCCCTTTTTGGGATTTTGCTCTGACATGTAGTAGCTTTCTCCTTCTGTTGTATAGCTTATTTATGGCCAGGGTCCACCAGATAGGTATCCTGCCTTTGGAGGAGTGAGTCTTGGTTTTATTTGGGATAGCATGCTCCATGCATTCCTGTAGGTGTCCATAGAATGCTTTTGTAAAGGATTCTGCATTTTGGGCCGTATTTTCCACTGGCCCGAAAACACTCCCTATACATGGTTAGGCACAGGTAGTGTGATGTTTGGCATCCTTTTTATTGTCTGTGTGAGTCAGAGAGAGGTGTCATTCCCTGGGGCCTTACTGTGTCAGTGCATATGCTATGCGCTGCCTCTTTGTCAAGGCCAGGGAAAACTGGGCATGCCCCCTTCTGCCTACTGGAGCAGGCTCAGGTTGTTCCTCCTCCGAGTCACTCTGTACCTGCACAGGCCTTGGCATTGGTGGGGGACTGTGTGGCCCTGCCCCATGCTGTTCCTGCTGCAGCTGTCTCTGCAGGATCATATTGTGTAGCATAGCACATACCATTACTATTTGGGTACATGTAGATGGTGAATACTGCAGGGCTCCACCGGATCTGTCCGGACACCGGAACCATGACCTGAGCATCCCAAACACATGCTCTATTATATGCCTGGCCTGTGCATGTGCATCATTATGGCGTTGTTGCTCAGGTGTGTTTGCATTTCTGATGGGTGTCATCAGTCATGGCTCCAGTGGGTACCCAGCATCCCCCACTAGGTGAATATAGGGGATGTCCACATTGGCAAATCTGTGGTACAGCTGTGTCAGTTGCCATATATGTGAATCTTCATAGCTTCCAGGGCAGCCAGTACACACATTCAGTATATCACATACGACCTGGCAGTTGTTGGAGGGGATGCCCCTGTGGTTGATGTAGGCCCTACCCTGCTCACCAGGTGGTGCTTTGATGCATATGTGCGTGCAGTCTATAGCACCCACTACCCCAGCGTAGTTAGCTATTTGGTGAAAAAGATGCATATTGCGGGTCAACACCTCACGTATGTTGAGGAAATATACGTGCCCACTGGCATGTGCTGACATGACATCCAAGAATTGGTGGAATACTCTGGATGCTGATGCCTGCGAGATGCCCATGTTATCCCCAGTTGTAGTTTGGGAGGTACCTGTGGCTAGTATACCTAGGCCTACACATACCTTGGTATCCACTGGGATAGGTTCATAGGTTCATAGGTTCATACTAGGCTATCTGCCCAAGGGCATTTATAAGCCTAGCCCATAGTTATGTGGCTTTCGCCACCCCTTTAGTTTGAATTCCTCTTGGCCAGTGTGGTGTGTTAGGTGTGGCCTGCACAGCTCAACGATTTGCTGTAGGAGGTCTCTGTCTACCCTATAGCACTCCACTATCTCCAGCTCATGTAACCCTGGTAGGTTACCCTGGGTCTGTACACTCTTCTCTGTCTCCTCACTGTGGGTTGTTTGGCAGCATTGACATCCTTACCAACCTCAGCCTCTTGCACATGTTGTTCTATGTTGCCTGCTGCATACCTTCTCATTTTGTAGGTTTGGTTTTAAAATTTCCCAGCTTGTATACACTGGTGGTGTAGAGTGTGGAAAAACCAGGGGGTAGGTGTTTGCTTGGTATATAGTGATGTTCTGGGCTGGGCGTGTCTGCTTCCTGTGTGATAGCTGATTCTGATGCATTTCACCTGGCAGCTCAGCTAGGTCTCCTTGATTACCTTCCTACTGCTGTTTTCCCTTCCCATTGCCTCCTTGTTTAGGCCCGTGTGCACACTGCGCAAACGGAGTGCTCAAATGTGCATAGAGCTGCTTTTTCCTAGTTTAACTTCCTCTTTCTTCCTGTACAACCCAGTGTGTGGCGCGCACACCCACTTTCACTTTGTAAAGAGTGCTAGGCAGGTTTAGACACACCCTTAGCTTAGCTGTGCTACGCTAGGGGCAATCCCGAGCCATAGGTCCCCAATCCATTTACAGTATGCCTGATACACCCCCACATGATGTCACCTATATTCTAATCTTGCACCCAGCTATTTATACTCTTACACTCTTGGGACCTGCCTCACACACTGGGAAAATCTGGGATTCACTAACCCTTCCTTCATTTGCATAGGATTGCTTGCTAATGCATAGGTTACATGTCCCACACTGAGCCTCCCCCCTTAGCAACCATTACACACTGGCCAGGTTGTCTTCTGACTGCCATTGATTTGCATGGCAGAATACTGATTTTTGTTAGAATGCTTATTTTAGGTTTATGTCATTAATTTCCTCCCTATCCCATTTGGCGTCGCTGCCCTATGCTTAACCTGGCGAGATCAGTGAAGATAAAATTAAACATTGTTTATTTTTTTCTTTTACATTTTGCAATGCCAATGGCCATCTTCTTGGACATTGGCATGCTTCCTCAATGATTTGCAGCCTTTATTTGGAGCTGTCATAGCTCCGTTTTGTAGATTGCTGAACTGTACTCGGTTACTGAGTACATTTTCTGCACACTGCACTCGTCCTGCATGGATGGCTGCCAGCTTCCTGGATTGCATATTACCCTCATTTGCATAGTTTTCACCTACAAATGAGGGTAATTTGCATACAGGAGCTTGATCCATGCAGGATTAGCCTAAGTGCTCACGTGCATGTCCCGGGAGCTTGTTCCTGGATCGCACGTCGGCCATATTGCCGCAAATAGTTCTTAAACTAATCCTGCACGCTATAAAGGGCTTCGTAAATCCAGAGGATGATCCTGTCTTTTTTATGTTGTCTTTCAAAAGCTCTTTAAATCTCTCCTTTTCAATTCTGCCTTTACTCCTGTGATCTCTATCTGCCTTCATTCCATCTCCAGTCTCAACCCCCCCCCGACCTGTAGTTTCTCATTACCCTCATTCTTACTTTATAAAATAAAATTGCCTTAAACTTTTCATAGTTATTTCATCCAGCCAGTACACACACAACTTCAGTAATCTGTCTTTCTAACTTGGGTTTTCTCTTTCTGGAGAATGCAAGTTGAGACTGCTTAGGAAATCTTTGAGTTTAGTCATTTGGTTCATAAATTAAATTAACATTTTCCTAATTTATCCAAACTTCTATGCCTGGGGTTTTGTTAATAACAATAAAATAGATTTTGACTTGCAATCCTTTCTAAAATCAGGCACAGCAGGAAACCGTAAAAGCCGGCAAAAAATAAATATTGTCACACCAATACGGAATAAAATAAAGAAAAAAACTTTAATGTGAGCGCTTTCGGCAAGCACATTAACTTGCCTTCTTCAGACAAACAGTTATAAAACAGTTTAGGTTCTCCTTATATACTATTCAGCTGAGTAAATTGATGAGTCAGCCTACTTAACAAGCAGGAAAATTTTAAAGTAGCCTCGCCACACAACATAAAATAAACCATAAGTTGCTATATAAATCTTATTCTCATAAAGGAATATATGTCAGACACCAATAAATATTATAAACACATAACAATATTTCAACAAAATTACCAAGTTATTAACTAAAAACTATGAACTTAAACAATGTATAAATAAATATATATATACGAGTATAAAAATATGGTAAGTGAAACCATAAATAAAAATTAACATAAACAGTAAATCCAAAAATCTATCTAAATGAACCAGAAATGTATATGTATGTGTAAACCCTTTAATGTCATCGTTTAAGGGCCAAATATCTCAACATACATTTGATAGAAAGGCTCTCATTCAAACCCGGAAAGACTTGTGCTCTAGTCTTAATCTGCCATATAAGCTCATCAGTTTCCAAAAGGACTTGCCATGGTCCTCCCCTAATATCAGTGCTCCTATGTTGTAAAACTGCAAATTTGAAAGCATGATCAGGATAGTCTAAAATGTGTTTGGCCAGTGCATTGTTAGAGTCATTCCTACTTATAGCATAACAATGTTCATAAATACGTTGTTTTAGTTTCCTTTCCATTTTGCCAATGTAGAATGCATTGCATGAAGTGCACAAAGACACATATATAACATCTTTAGACTCACAATTTATTTATTTATGAACATCGTTATGCTATAAGTAGGAATGACTCTAACAATGCACTGGCCAAACACATTTTAGACTATCCTGATCATGCTTTCAAATTTGCAGTTTTACAACATAGGAGCACTGATATTAGGGGAGGACCATGGCAAGTCCTTTTGGAAACTGATGAGCTTATATGGCAGATTAAGACTAGAGCACAATTCTTTCCGGGTTTGATTGAGAGCCTTTCTATCAAATGTATGTTGAGATATTTGGCCCTTAAACGATGACATTAAAGGGTTTACACATACATATACATTTCTGGTTCATTTAGATAGATTTTTGGATTTACTGTTTATGTTAATTTTTATTTATGGTTTCACTTACCATATTTTTATACTCATATATATATATATATATATATATATTTATACATTGTTTAAGTTCATAGTTTTTAGTTAATAACTTGGTAATTTTATTGAAATATTGTTATGTGTTTATAATATTTATTGGTGTCTGACATATATTCCTTTATGAGAATAAGATTTATATAGCAACTTATGGTTTATTTTATGTTGTGTGGCGAGGCTACTTTAAAATTTTCCTGCTTGTTAAGTAGGCTGACTCATCAATTTACTCAGCTGAATAGTATATAAGGAGAACCTAAACTGTTTTATAACTGTTTGTCTGAAGAAGGCAAGTTAATGTGCTTGCCGAAAGCGCTCACATTAAAGGTTTTTTTTTTATTTTATTTTTTTATTTATTTTATTCCGTATTGGTGTGACAATATTTATTTTTTTGCCAGCTTTTACGGTTTCCTGCTGTGCCTGTTTTTATCAGTTTTAGTTTTCTTTTGTGGTTTATTTGATCCTTTCTAAAATGCTGCAATTGTTACAACATTTTTTACGTTGCACATGACTAAACTGAGCATTTACTTTTTGTGATTTTTTTATAACATCTACTTCTTTAGTTGCTGTGTTTTACTTAACTGAGCTTCACTTTTTCCACAGAAATCATTAACTTAAAAAAAAATAATCTTTCTCTGTGACTAATATCCCATCCAGTTGGACTGCTTCCTAGGTTACAACAATGACTATGCCTGCTATGCCATGGAAGGGAATTGTGACTTGGTATGGGCAACCAATCATATCTTCCAGGCATGTATTGAAAATACTTGTTCTGGGTGTACATGTGCTGTGTGCTGCACAGGAATTACCTACCTACACTACTACATCCACAGCAAAATCTTGTGCAGCTGAATGTATACTGCTTTCTTTTCACGTGATGAAGAGCTTCTTATCCCGCTTTCCCACTTTCCCACTCCCACTCCGGTAGTCAACTAACCAGACTGCGCCCCCCCCCCTTTGCAAATTCTTGGATCCACCACTGGTACTTTAACAAGAAGTATAAATATAACAGGACACCAACTTAACACAAGACTAACATCTGCAGCACACACACACCAGTTCAAATGCTTGAATTAACATATCGGGACTATGTTTTATTTTATTGTGCCCTATCTGTACTATAAGAATGCATAACAAGTTCAGAACATTAGAGATTGGCACTTAGGCCTTCCATATTTTCAGATATCCAAAGTTAGAAGCAGTGGGTGTGGCCAAACATATTTCATCACTTCAAGTGTGGCCAACACTATACTATAAATAACTGTGGGAAAAATAAATTCATTAAGCCAGAACAGCTGTGGTTCTAGATGATCTTTAGTGCAGTTTAGAGCTTTTTAAAACCGTTTGATCTAATGGTAGCATGAACAAAAATAATTAAGGAAAGACATTCTTTCAAGAAAGAAATAAAATGTGTTCATGGTTTAATACTCAGGATAGCAATTGTTTCCAATAAAATTAGAAGAGAAACACTTAAAGGAATATATGACTTTCTAGCTGGCAAAAGTAGAATGTAAATAGCACAAGATATCATGTTGGTGTCAGGAATGTCACCTCAAATAGAGCAAGCTAGTGCAAAGTTGTGCCATCTACAATTTATAAGCAACTTGTTATGTTTTCCCAAAAATGTATGTCAATATTCGCCTCTCAAGCTTTATTTGTAAGGTAAGCATTATGACATCACAAACACAAACTGGTTATGCTGAGACACCAGAATATATTCCTTTATACAGACTTTTAGAATAGATTACATACTAAGATTCTTGGATGGAATTTGTGATACATTCCATGTGAATATCTTAGTATATTCAGAAAGAATTCCTGTTACTGCACTCTCAGTCTCCCATTCACCACCCACAGACCACTGCCATAAAATTTAATGATGTGATTATAAACAGATTGTGTTATAGACACGGATGCTGAGATTCACCCCTTCACCTCTTCAACTTCCCTTTGCTTGCATGGAGAATTACTTGACGTGTATTTCAAGGGCAGATTAGTCATAATCATCTATAGTAGATTCTTAGGTTATACCGGCAAGGTTCTTACTCTTCTGCTCGAATCATGGCTCTCAACTATCCCTGATTTTGCAGAACACCCCTGATTTTGCATCATCCTTTTGCCATATTCCTTGAGAAATTGTTCACTTTCTCACTGAGAATCACAGTTGCTCAGTAATGCCAGATATTAAAGTTTCTGAATTTTTATTATTTAAGAAACTCATGCTGATGCAAAAATTCTTCTATTAGATTTACTCAACAGCAGATAGTTATATTACTATCCTTCATTCTCTCTCTCACCACTTTACATTTCTTTCTCTCTCTCTCTCTCTCTCTTCTTTTCTCTGTGTCTTTCACCTTCTCCCTCACACTCTCTCTCTCTCTCTCTCTCCACACATACAACTTGCCTTGTACCTTCTAAATTCTTTGATTTTCTAATAAACCACTCTGGTAATCCACAGTGGATTATTAGTGAGTCCATAATGTCAGATGTCAGAGTTTAATCCTTCATATTCTTCAAAAAAATAGATTTTGATGTAAAACCTGTTTTTCTGCCAACTTTCTAAGTGAACCGGTGCAATATTTTAAAAAATGTCCCTAATTTTGGACCTTTACCCTAATTAATTCTGGCATTGTGAATGACCTGAGACGTACCTCCCTGGACTACATGAAAAGAGACATGGAAGAGCTCTGTGATCTTGTAGCCCAGGCAGATATAACCCTAGCCCTGAGTAGCATTCTGCCATTGCCCAGAATGATACCGCAGTACAAGGTCAAAATGATTGATTTCAACAATTGGCTAAGATTCTGGTGTCATTCAAAGGGGATCCAGTATCTGTCTGCTTGGGATGACATGGTCGACAGACCACAATGCTTTGCCAAAGATGGCCTGCACCTGTCGCCCCTAGGTTTCCGGATACTGGCTAAGGCTCTTGCTGCCCCTATAGTGCCTTTTGTAGGCAGGGTTCAAGTAACAAATTCACCACCATAACAGGAACAGGTAAGCAAAAACTGAGGTTAATGCTACTCAATGCTAGAAGTCTAAATTTCAAAATGCACTCACTCGAGGCACTCCTTAAAATGGAGAACATCGATATCTGTGCAGTGACTGAGACCTGGTTCAAGGCTTCAGAGAGCACCCCTGCACTACCAGGCTATAACTCATACCACACTTTTCGGCCATCTAACCTGGACCGAAACACCAAAGGTGGGGGTGTGTCCATATTCATTAAGGATATCCACACCTCCAGGCTAGTTGCTCAGCATAATGCTTCCGAGGTTATCCAAGTGCAACTAACTCTTGGCAAAACTGCAATCCAAATTGTAGCTTGCTACAGATCCCCCACCATGCCCCAGGACTCCCACTCCTCTTTTCCTGATGTACTGGAAAATATTAGGGTTCAACAAAACACCCTAATAATGGGTGACTTCAACTACCCCACCATTAACTGGGAAAACTACTCGTGTACTAACTCCTTAGTGCAATGCTTTCTGGAATTTATAAACTCCAATGCCCTAGATCAACTTATCCACACCCCCACCAGGGGCAACAATATCCTAGACCTAGTCATTACCAACATGAGTGACCAGTGTTCCACACCTGAAGTCAACTTCTTGTTGGTTCGATCCGACCATAAGCTAATCACCCTTGATATCCACATCCCACCCCCACCCCCCATTAAGGAAACCACAGTAAGAAATTTCTCCAAAGCCAACTTCATGCTTCTTAAGACAGAAATAGTGAACTTCATGACACCCATGCAGATGGAAAATACAGTTACCACTGCTGAATTCTACACAAATGCGCTCTATAAGCACTTACATGAGTGCATGGATCGTGCTATCCCAAACAGAACCAAGACACTATCCTCCAAAAAAAGGAAGCCAATCTGGTGGTCCCCTGCCATAAACAAACTGTACAACAGAAGGAAGAAACTGTTGCAAAAGAGAGTAAAATCCCATGAGTGGAGGAGCTCCCTGGTCAGCCTCAGTAAGAAGCTGAGATCCCTTATAAGATCCTCCAAAGCTAGCTACGAAAACAAAATCACCACTGATTCTAGGGATAACCACAAAGCATTCTATAGCTATGTCAAGAATCTCAATGGCAACACCCAGATCTGCTTTGAGTTACAGCACAAAGGCATGAAAATTACAGAACCAACTGATATTGCAAACATCCTGGCAGACAGGTTCAGTGCTAACTTTACCCCCCTCCCCTCACCCCCCTAAAGGGCCCATATCTATACAGGAAGAATGCAGAGTCCCTGTAATCACAACTACGCAGGTGAAAGCTGCACTCTCTAAAGCCAAAAACACAGCATCCATGAGACCGGACAACATCCCAGGCTGCGTTTTACACGAACTTCAGAATGAACTGGCTCCCCACTTAAGCACCATGTTCAATAATAGCCTCGCATCAGGCTTTGTGCCCACTGAATGGTGAACAGCAACAGTTATTCCACTCCACAAAGGGGGAGCCACCACTGATCCCGGGAACTATAGACCTATTAGTCTGACGAGCCTGGTCTGCAAAGCCATGGAACGTATCATCATGGAACTCATAAACCAAGACATTGGTAACTGCCAAACTCTGGATCCCACCCAGTTCAGGTTTGTGAAAGGCAGATCATGCCTACTGAACCTGATCGACTTCTTTGAGGCAGTCACCAAAGCCGTAGATGAGGGTAAAGTGGTTCACACAGCCTATCTTGACCTCACCAAGGCTTTCAACACCATCCCCCACTCTGGAATTATAGCTAAACTCAATAAACTAGGCATAAATCCCTACTTCACAAAATGGGTTGCCAACTGGCTCACTGACAGAACCCACACTGTAAAAGTTGCAGACTCCAAATCTGACCTCAAACCAGTGACAAGTGGAGTACCACAGGGTTCCATCCTGGGACCGCTCCTGTTTGGTATCTACTTCTCTGAAGTACAGGCTAACACAGAAGGCCTCTGGCTACCGAAGTTTGCAGATAACTGCAAACTAGGAGCCATAGTCAAGTCCCCAAATGATGTGAACATCCTACAGAAGGGCTTCTCTGAGACAGATGCCTGGTGTCAGAGCCATGGCCTCAAGCTCAATGCCAAAAAGTGCAGTGTCATTCCCTTTGGTAAAAACTCTGTACCCATGAACTACCACATAGGCAGCAATCTACTTAACACCGAATGTGTGATAAGAGACCTTGG
This sequence comes from Protopterus annectens, assembly GCF_019279795.1. Taxonomy (NCBI): domain Eukaryota; kingdom Metazoa; phylum Chordata; order Ceratodontiformes; family Protopteridae; genus Protopterus; species Protopterus annectens. The sequence goes on along the minus strand of NC_056734.1, from coordinate 694,206,867 downwards.
GACTCAGGTGGACAGTAGTTTCTCACATCGCCACAGTAGTCAGGAAGTCCTTCTACGTGGCACACCTCATCATAAAAGGGTTCTCGTCCAGGAAAAAAGAGGTCTTCATTACCCTCTACTCATTACTCATTAGACCCATTATAGAGTACAACGCCCCTTTTGGAATGTACCTCACAAGACATCTGCAGCAGCTGGAAAGGCCACAGAAGTACCTCACAAAGAGGATTACTGGACTCAAACAAATGCCCTACACTGATCGCCTCAAAAAACTCCAGCTTTACTCCGTAGCATATCGCCTACTCAGAGGTGATCTCTGCCAACATATAAAGCTATGTCAAACCCACAGCTGTTGGACATGCTACACCTAAAGAAATCCCAATCCCTCCGAGCTACATGCTCTGGGGACCTAAACCTTGTCACCACAATAAACAGGACATGTTGGAGGGATAGATTCCTATCCCAGAGACTTCCCATACTCTGGAACAGGCTACCCATCTATGTGAAGCAAAGTTCTTCATTAGCAGTCTTCAAGAAAAATCTTGATGAGTGGATGGGAAATAGGAAATACACCCCGTCTGCTCATCAGTGGCACAGGAAAATAACTTTCTTGGGTGGCGTAAGCCAGGGAACTTTGTTGGCTAGGCTTGCATAGGCCCTTGGGCTGATAGCCTAGTACCTACCTATGAACCTATGAACCTATGAACCTATTTCCCTTATTCTTGAGCATAGAAGTTGGGAGTAATGTCTCCACAGTCTTTTATGGTTTCTTTTCTTTTGTTTGTTTGTTTCTTTCACTGTCATCAGAATCATCACTTATTACAGATCTTTAACCTTAATTTAATAATGTGGTTTGATATGCAGCATCCAAGTATCCCACCCTGATATTTGTTTTTGTAGGTACTGAGATAATTACTAGTTTAATCATTACTAGCAGGCAAGCCATCATCAGGCAACCATCTGTCATGATTAGTCTATCAGCATGGCAGCAGCAAGTGTTCATGACAGGACATGTTAAAAACTGAGGTTTAACATTACTAACAAGCACTTCCCTTATCTTTCCTTATCTTTCTCAAACATGGCTTTCAAACTAAAACAGGTTTAGTCTTTAATATCTCATAATATATGCTTACTGATATGCAATTGGCATTACTTAATAAAGGATTGAGCTTTGTTCCAGCTCAGAAAGCAGATTTAGTTGAAGTACTGAAAGATCTGAGACTGTTTGGAAGAACTTTAACTTTGAAAGCCATATTTGAGAAAGATATGACTGCCCAGTGCTTGTTTAAAAAGCCTAATCTGTATATTCCACCGAATAATGCTACTATAGATATCTTTGTAAAAATCTGTGATAAACAGATAAGGGAAGTGTTTGTTAGTAATGTTAAACCTCAGTTTTTTAACATGTCCTATCATGAACACCAAGCACTACAAGAGTTGAAACAACTACCTTCTATTGAGATACGACCCACAGATAAAGGAGGGGGTATAGTGCTGTTAGATAAGGAATTGTATATCAAACAGATGTTGGTTTTACTTGATGATCATAATACATACAAATGCATGCCCATTAATATGGTCAAAGGGATTATAGATAGAATATCTTTTTTAGTTTTTGATCTTTTGATCACTGGTATGATACCTGAGTCCATCTTTAATTATTTCTCTGTTGAATATCCTGTGATACCCATAGTATATGGGTTACCAAAAATACATAAGGGCTTGAGAAATCCTCCAATGCACCCTATTGTTTCTAGTAAAGGATGGGCCACAGAACCCCCTTTCTACATACATCAAGAAAAAATTATATCCAATTTTGGATAGTTGTTCAACAGTTTTGAAAGATACTAAGACCCTTTTGAATATGCTCAGCTCCAAATGGAGAGATGTTGAGCATGGCTGCTATTTTGTGACTCTAGATATTGAGTCGTTGTTTACTGTCATTCCCAATGAATGGGGTATTGAGAAGGTGAGAGAGTTGCTTTGTGATAAGGGGATGGAGAATAATAAAGTGCAGTTAATTTGAACATTGCTTGACATTGTATTGGATAACAATGTTTTTGTTTTTGGGGACACATGTTAATTACAGAAGGTTGGCATGGCTATGGGCACTGCATGTGCCAATAGCTACGCCAACCTTTCTTTGGTCAAATGGAAACATGAGTATATACTTTCTAGTGACCTGTTCAGTGGATCCATTGCCTGGTACATAAGATTTGTGGACGATATTATTTTGTTGTGGCAGGGTTCTGAACAAGCTCTTACTAATTTCATTGTATATCTGAATGGGACTATGAGTTTTCTGAGGTTTACACACAAATATTCTCCTAATGAAATAGATTTTCTTGATGTTAAAGTCAGCAAGCATCAGTTAGATCCTATCAGGACTAGTTTGTATATGAACCCAATGAGGAAGAACAACCTGTTGCACAACAATAGTATGTATCCGAAACACACTAAACAGAATATTATACAAGGACAAGTTTTTAGGATGATGCATCTACATAACGATTACAACCAGTTGCAACTTGCTTTGGATCAACTTAAATCAGAATTAATTGAGAGAGGATATAAAGGGTATGACATTGATAAATGTATACTTGAGGCCTGGAGAACCAGGCATGATAGATGTAAACCTTATTATAATGAGAATATTGTTCCCTTACAGATGGAAGTTAGTAGGAATGATGCTGGACAAGGCTCCAACAATGTGTTAAGGATACCTTTAACCTTTGCTAGTGACATTAATGTGGTATGTGAGGTTATTAATACGAACTGGGACATTTTGTCTACAGTTGAAGGGCTTAAAGGGGTGATAGGTGAAAAACCTAACTTTACCTTTCGCAATAATAGGTCCTTGAAAAGCCATTTGTGTTATAGAACTGACTCCATTAAATGCTTTTGTTTTTAGCCTTGTTACAACCAGTGTTATTGTTTTTTCTTAGTACATTTTGTTTTTTTCACTGGTTGTTTTATCAGTTTGGGAGTTTTTTTTTAATAATACTGACAATATCTGTTGGCTTGGTATAGGAGGTACCATTGTGCAGTAGCTCAGAGCAAATTTGGGTATTGCCATGGAGATTCTTTATAAAAATATAGAAGGCCTTGTGGTTGTCTTTACTATCTGCTGCAATTCTGTTTTCATACTTAGCTTTAGAGGATTTGATGAGGGATCTCAACTTTTTGTTGAGGCAGATAAGGGAGTTTTTCAAGTCTTGGGACTTCACCTTATTCCGCATCAGTTTCTGCCTTCTGTTGTAGAGTTTGTTTATGGCAGGGGACCACCAAATTGGCTTCCCTTTTTTTGGAGGAGAGTGTCTTGGTTCTACTGGATATGGCAAGATCCATGCATTTGTGTACATGTTCATACAGTACATTGGTGTATGATTCTGCGGTCACGCAACTATTCTCCATTTGCATGGGTGCTGTAAAGTTAGCCCCCTGTTTTTTAAGATCCCAAGGTTAGCTTTGGAGAAGTTTTTCATGGTGGTTACCTTTGCTGGGGGGGGGGGGGTGGATTTCCAAGGTGATTAGTTTGTGGTCGGATCTAACCAGGGAGGAGCTGACTGTTGGTGTAGAGCAACTGTCACCCATGTTAGCAATGACCAGGTCAAGGATGTTGCTACCCCTCTAGTGGGGGTAAGAATGAGCTGGTCCAAGGCATTGGAATTAATGAACTCCAGGAAACGTTGGGCAAGTGTATTGGTACATGAGCAGTTTACCCATTTAATGGAAGGGGTAGTTGAAGTCACCTAGTAACAGAGTGTTAGGTTGGACCCTAATATTCTCCAGGGTGCTTAGGAACGTGGAGTGTGAGTCTTGGAACATGGTTGAGGATCTATAGCAGGCTACGACCTGAATCGCTGTCTTACCCAGTGTTAGCTGCACCTGAAGTATCTCTGATGTGTTAAGTTGGGCTACCAGTCTGGAGGTGTGAGCATCCTTTATGAATATAGAAACACCACCGCCTTTGGAGCATTGGTCCAAGTTCTGAGGCCGAAAGGTGTGGAATGAGTTATAGCCTGGTAGTGCAGTGGTGCTTTTTGCTGCCTTGAACCAGGTCTCTGTTAAAGCACAAATGTAGATTTTCTCCATTTTAAGGAGTGCCTCGAGCGAGTGCATTTTGAGATTTAGACTTCTAGCGTAATACCCTTATCCTGGGTATTACCTGCATAATAACCAATAGCCTGGAAGTGCAGGCAATGTCCTGCCAGGAGACTGACTTAAACAAAAGACCAAAAAAACAAAGTAAGCCTTCAACACTAATATCACCAGAGAAGTGCCAAAATGCTAAACATAGCTGTATCTGAGCTTAATTCTTTTCCTTTGGTAGATGATATAAGATGATGATGTGAGTGGTTGCAGAGTTGTATTGTTTTCATTTAAACTGGTGGGGATAGAATATTTAATGCTGGTAAGCCCCATAGCTCTCATTTGTGACATGGTAGGATGACATGGCTGTCTATACATCAGGAAACAGGTGACATTTCTTGGTCAAAGAGTGAAAGAACATTTTAGTAGTGGTGGTTATAGAGCCAGCATAGTGAGAGATATATATATATATATATATATATATATATATATATATATATAGAGAGAGAGAGAGATATAGATATATATATATATATATATATATATATATATATATATATATATATAAAGAAAAAGCTAAAAACGTTACACTGCTCCAAGAAAGACCCAATCAACTAGAGTTTAAACTTCCTGTAGTAGAGGCCCATGGGATATATGCAAATGATCACTTAAAGACATATCAGTGTTTTAGCTGAATGGCTTCTGAATGTCCATGCCATGGGTAAAGGTCCAAAATCAGGGACATTTTTTTTTCTTGGGAAGCTGATAGTGTACAACATTTGAAAACACTGAAAATAATGTTCACTTTTATGAGTACATTCAGGCCAAAAAGTCCCTCAAGATGATTTAAGATATTAGTCAGTAAAGTCTTTAGCTTGTCTGGGTCTTTCTTATAGTTTTTCTCCCTATATATATATATATATATATATATATATATATATATATATATATATATATATATATATATATATATATATATATATATATATATATATATAAAATAAAACACCTGGACCATAGTAACACTGAATTATACAACCATTAACAGTAAAACATCAAAGAAAAGAAATAAGTTTGCCTCTCCATGTAGGGTACACCTCCTAAATGTATATATACCAATGCCATGATCGCAGAAACTGGAAGAAAGGACAAATAACACAGACTAATTAAGAGTACACTAATGATACACCTAACAATCGCTAAAAACAGTGCCTCACTACTGCACACTAATGCGTTTCAGTGTTAGACCACTAAAACAATAACATCATTAGCAACTTTACTATTCAGTCTGAATCCATACCCTGCACACATTCAAAGAAAACCTCTAATTTACTATGTATTTTCTATCTATCTATCTATCTATCTATCTATCTATCTATCTATCTATCTATCTATCTGTTACAAACACACTCGCACATATATATGCATGACAGATCTAAATCACTGTAATATGAGCTGTGTTGTAAGACTCCAGAAGCTGAAAGGCAAACCTGCAGATGTAAATCAAAATATCTAAAATGACATCCATTCCTCGTGTTTGCTTTATTTAGCAGTTAAGGGGGAAAACGAAACTGCATGCATAAAATAATATGCCTTAAAATATGTTTTCAAATGTTGTATATCAGCTTGTCAGATAAAAACAGTAGTCTGCAGATTTAATTTTTAAAGTAAGTTAAGTCTGCAAGTCATCATCAGATGTATTGGCTTTATCTAGCAGTAATCACATGCAAAATAAACCATTAGATCTAAACTGGAAACTTTTCAGGAAGTGTTAAGTAAGTAATTATTTCAAAAGTCCAAATACATAATTTAATAAGAATAAATGAAAAAACGTCAAACCACCAACAATGTTTTCTCAGGTGAAGCTGAATTAATCTCAGGACACGCCAGCCCAAGTTCATTCCTGTCTCTTGCTTTAGAAGGGGTGGAGGCTTCTGTCACTACTAAACTGTATCTTACAGTCAGGGACACAGCTAAGTGAAGCAAGTACCACCCTTCCAGATTTCCCCTTTCCCTTACCTGCTATGATACTACAAAGGAGTATAGCATCTTTCCTGTTACCAGATCGATGCTTAAATATGTTGTATACTGTTTCAGTTTCCATGGTATTCTTTTCCTCAACTGCCAAGTAATAATACTGTAATATATTACATTGTTCAAACTTAAGCTAAGCGTAACAAAACTAGAACACTTTGATTGCTTTGCTTTAACTCATGTAGAAGGAATGTCAGTCACAAGACATTTGTGGCTTGGTGGCATTTCTGAGCTGTCTGTAAATGTTTCAGTGCATTTAGCATGGACTCCTTATATACTGACCAATCAGTATGCATCTGAAAGAGAAGCTGCCGCAACCAGTCCAGTATATCTAGCAAATATAAGTTGTACCCTAAACAAAAATAATGAAGTCTACTCAAACCAGAAATGAAGTCGTAGACTGGCATGACAACATAAATATTTTAATGGAGACAACTTTAAATGCCTTTTTTAATTATCTTCAGCCTGATAATAATACTAATCATACACAAATGCAATCTGTAGCATTAATACAGCCACAGAATGGAAAAAAAGATTAGAATATCATAAGAAATAGAAGATGATATATCACATCAAAATACCTGTAAGTGCTGTCCATAACTCGTTACTGCAATAAATGTCAAGCAGAAATGTAGTACATGTCGAGCCCAACACTGACACATTAACTGTAGTGAAGAAAATGCCTCCAGTTCTGCAGTCTGTCATATGTGCTGCACTTGTCAAAGATGCGATAAAACATTAAAACTACACAGTCTAATAAAAATATACCAAACCCATTTTGAGTCAAATTCTTACCACAGTTTAATGGAATATTATTGACGGTCAGCACTTTCAGAATGTTGTTTTCCAGGAAAAAGCAAAATAATGCATGCTTTTGAACTCATAGTTAAGCATTTTATAAAATCACCATACTCAGCATAGTTATAAAAATATCCTACTAACCTGCTAGTGATAATATTAAACAAACAAAAAAAAAAGTGGAATCGATACTGCATAGTATTAAAAAAAAATACTTCTTATGATGCAGAGCAAAGTGGATTCGGATACTGCATGAGCTTAACCTTGTAATTGCTTGATATAAAATTATACACAAGTTCGACAGAAAATATATACCACAATGAGAAATCAAAAAACTTACACTATAAATGGCAAAGTCATTACATGATACAAACTACTAAGTGGTGATGATTGCTAATTGTCAAAAAAAATGAATAAATGTACTGCTAAGATGTCCAGTTATGATCTTCTTGGAATTAATGATAGCCATGAAATATTGTAATTCAGTCTTTAAAGAGACTAACTATATCTCATATTTTTGTAAATATATGTTTACTACTGATTTTGCTGGACTGTCACAAAATAGCTGATGTTAAAGTTATGTTGCATACCTTATCTCGGTGAGTTTTCCATAAACATTCAGATTTTGAGGCCTTGCAAAATGACAGTTATCATCCAGTATGATGCTAATGAAACTTTAGTGGTACCTACTATTTGTTAAAAGTATGAAAACAGTGCACTTCTGAAACAGTCAACAGAAAAACCGAATAAAGCACAGTATTCTGTTCACAGCACTCGCATGGAAATAGCACTGGCACGAAAATGCTCAGATACTTCTGTTTATTGATAAAAATAAAATATATAAAAACAAATGTCCTTTTCAGACACAAAGGTTAAGCGCTTTCATCTACCCACATGTAGACTTCATCAGAACATTTCATTTTTACTACAGCAGGCTTAAATAATGTCTCCAGCCAATCTGCTGCATCAATTCATTAAAATTCAAATAATTCAATTATACATTTAAAGTGCTCAGTGCATATATACCTTGGAACAACTTCTATCTATTCTTATTTTACCTATAATGTTTTTTGATGTGTTACCCAACCCCCTTCCTTATATAACTCTACCTTTTATTATTATGTACACCTTATATCTACTACAATTAAAACCCATCTGTATTAAAATTGCTAATACAATTATTAAAATTTGAAATATTATAAAAACATTAAAACTGTAATCCTGACTCCATATTATATGATATCCCTAGTATATCGAATAATAACATGTATAGACATAATTGTGTGCAAACTATAAACCCACCTAGCGACTATTTTCTAATATAGGTTTAATGGAGATATTTTCATTTATGCCTGGGTGAACAGAGGCATTTAGCTTTATCTGCCATCTGGCTTCCCTTTCACCCAGTTTTTTCTTTATATTATTTTCCTCTCTAACTCACTCTTCAAATTACTTCCATTTTTGGAAACAAACATGGGTTGCTCCCCCACCATCTTATATACCTTATAATCAGTTTTCAAAATGTTCCAATTAGTCTCTATTATTTTCCTTATATCCCGTGCATGGGGAGCATATTGAAGTATACAAGCCCTCGTATATTTATTCATATCCTGACTTTCCTTATTAATATTGTCACCTAACATTTTAATTGAACCTGTACCTAGAATGGGTTTGTATTTTTCCCCCATTCATTCTTCACGTATTCCTTAATATCCACAATCATGTGTATGGGATGCCCTCTATTCTTGAACATATTACCTATAAAATCTAATTCTGCAACCATATCTAAGTAATCGGAAGTCATTCTAGCAGCTCTTATAAAGTGGCCTTTTATAATACTCCTTTTTTGACTGTTGGGGTAACAACTAGAACATTGTAAATAGGAGTTACTGAACATGTCTTTTCTAAATATTTTAGATTTGAATTTGCCTTTTTCCACACTTATAAGTGTGTCCAAATATGATATTGAATTCTTGTCCATATTGAATGTAAATTTTAAATAATCACTTGAAGTATTTAAATATTCTTTAAAAATCTTGTAATTTGCTCTCACTACACTTCTATACAATAAATATATCATCCAAAAATCTTATATAGCAAATGATGTTCTCTGTCCAAGCAGTTTGCAATATGTATTCTGTATCCCAGTCACGTAGAAACAAATTGGCAAAGATGGGGGCTTAAGCCGCTCCCATCGCTACCCCTTTACATTGCCTATAATACTCTCCTTCATACAGTATATAATTGTGAGTTAACACCAATTCCATAAATTCCAAGATCAATGACGTTTTGTCCCAAGTCAAACTACCATACTTCCCAATACTATTGTTAAACCTTCTCATACCCTCCTCTTGGGGTATACTTGAAAAAAGGTCAACTACATCAATAGTTACTAAAAACATATCCAAATTGACTAATCCAGGCACAAGCCTTCCTAAAAAATCCCATGAATCAATTACAATGTGAGTTATTTTATTGTATATAGGCTTCAACCAGGTGTCAATTACTCTTCCAAAGGGAGAAGTTTTAGATTTTTTTTCCAGATATTATTGGTCAAAAAGGCAGATCTATTATATTTTTATGCACCTTTGGTATGCCTACAATAGTACTGATAATGGGATACTCTACTTTCAAATAGTTATAAATGTCGATGTCTATCCTTTCATCTAATAATAATTCTTCCAGAAATAAATCAATTTTATGATATCCTATATTTATTTCATTAATGGAGGATATATCATAATTCCCCAAATTCAATAAAATACTATTGATTTTGTTCACATATTCAGCAGTATCATAAATAACCACCCCCCCCCTTTATCAGGTTTCATAACCCATAGATTATTATTCATTTGTATTTCTTTTAATAGTTGAAATTCATTATAATCTAAATTTTAGTTAATTTTTAATGATTTGCTTTTATTCCCATACTCATATATTTCATCTATAACTACCTTTTCAAAAATAGCCAAAGTGTTGTTCATAGGGGGAGTAAAGGTACTTTTCTTTTTAAACTTATTTTTCTGTATTTTACCTTTTCCATTGAAATATATAGCTAAATTCAACTTCCTTAAATATTTTTTAAAATCCACTATATAATCAACTAAATTAATGGAACTATTGGGAACATATTTCATTCCCTTAGAAAATAAATAAAAATGCTCTTCTTTAAGTTCCATATGTGTGTAATTAAAAATACTAAATTCTCCAAAACTAAAATGTATTTCATTATGTCTTGTAATCTTCAATTTCTCCTCCAGTTGTTTCTGCCCCTGTAATCCTGTTGTTTTTCCCATTTGTTTTTTCTCCAATTTCCCTGACCTCTGTTCTGCCGCTTGTTTATAGCCTGCCAGTTCTTGCCTTTCTCTAAAAAATCAGAATCATAATATTTTCTTCCCTGTCCATCTATCTTGTTGTATTTACCATGATTCTGTTCATAAATTCCATCCACCTGTACATCCTGATTAGAACCACTTATATTAGGTCCCCATTTGTACGCCTCACTAATTTCATACTGTTGCAAGTCCCTTTTCATTTTTCTACACTTTCTGCCATATTGTTTCCTTAAATTGTTCTCAACCCATGTATATTGTGTATTAAGAAACAATTCACATTCATCAAACAATAAATCATGTGTAATAGTATTATCTATGTCTCTCAGCTTGAGTTTACATTTCTGAAGATTCAGTTTAAGACTGACTTCACATACACAGTCTAGAACCTTCTTAAGATTTCTATCATGTGTGTCTTCATCATTGCCCCCTACAATAATGTTGTATACTGTGATAGCACATGGATAACCTGAAAAAAAAATTGCTCCATCGCATACAGAAAGATTTCACTGGCAGAATTTATCCCATCTGGGATTCTCAAAAATGTATATCTTCCAAATTGAGTACAAAAAGTAGTTAACAATGAAGATTTGTAATGCAGCAAAATTTGCTAAAATGAACTTTTTGCATCTAAGACTGAAAAAATAGTGGCATTTGTCATGAGATCTGCTACTTCTTCTACTGTGTGCATCAGATGATGAGGACATTTAAGCACTTTTTCTAAATCTCTTGGATCAATACATATTCGAATATCATCTGAGCTTTTCTTATGAGCTACGACCATGGAGGATACCCATTCAGTTGGTTCTTTTACTGGAGTTATCACACCTGAATACAACATTTTACTTAGTGCTGTTTTTACTTTACTCTGCTTTGCTACTGGAATCTTACTTGCTGGTCAGACAGCTGGGCTTACTTCATGGCTTAACCTCATGGAATATGTGAACGGTAGCTTGCCAAGCTTGTTTTTGAAAATATCAACATATTCATGAAAAATATTGTGTGTAAAACTATCGTGGTTGTTCAGACTTATATGGTGGGCCTCCTTATTAAATTAATTCAATCCCAGTCTCAAACTATCTTTGAGGGCCAAGAATGACTGCATGTGTCTTTTGACTATGTAAAACTGCAAGTCATAGCTGTTCCCAGCAGAATGGCATGTAAGGGCTCCTGCGCCATCAATTTGAATCTCTTCACCACCATAAGCAACAAGTTTTGCACACTTTGTTGAATCAAGTTTCTCACCAGCTTAAATTTGGCAAACATTTTGGTGATATAACATTGCAGTTGGATCCAGTATCTACTTTAAGCTCTACAGGTTTTCCATTAATCCAAACAGTACAAATATTTCGCCCTTTGCTGCGAGATTACCAGTTAGCTGATAATTCGCTGTATTAATTGTTTCATCAATCACAGATACACCATCAACACAAAAGTTTGCTAGCAGCTTTCTAACTGATGTACTTGCTTCACTGGATGCTCTCTTTTATTAAAAAATTGTGGTACCTTAGACTTACAAAGTCTTTTGAAATGATTCCACTTTTTACATTTGTGACACTGCTGACCAAAAACTAAGCACTTTTCTTATTTAGTTTTATGGTTGCCTCCACAATTACGACAGTTAACAATAATATTACTTGTAGCTGCCCCATTTGGTTTATTGTTAGGGTTAGGTGGTGGCACAATCTTTGGTTTATATTGCTTTTTTATATTAGCTTTGTGTCTCACACTATCAACATTTACACTAGTAGATACTCCATGCATGCTTTTCTCATTTGTACGCATGTTTGTGTGCTTTTCTGTAAGTTTGTATATTTAACAAATGTCTATGGCTTTACTCAACATTAAATCATTAACATTAAATCACTGTCTTGAAGCAAAATCTTTCTCATTACATCATTACTAATACCACACACAAGTCTGTCCTTTTTATCAAATCATCTCACAGATCACCAAATCTGCACGTTTTTGCTTTATTTCTTAAGTCAGTAATGTGTGGTGCTATAGTGGTGGCTCTCCCCCTCCCCTGCATACACAGCTGATGCATACACAAATGAGAGTTCCCTCTCAATTGCTTCTGAGCCTGTTAAACTAAAAAGTATTAATGCCTTTGTATGTGCATCTTTATCAGAAAAAGCTGCCTGTATGAAAATATCATATTCTTATTCAAAAACTCTAATTCTCAGTAATATTACTATTAAACACCAGTGGTTCAGGTCTGCAAAATCCCTCTGTCATCACAACAAAATACTTTTAAACATTAACATAGACCAGTTACTTATAATTATGCAAAAATGCACAGCAATTTCTTTGAAAAGGCTTCACTTTGACACTGCAAATACGGTGAACAGTCCGGAAACTTCGGACACTTTGAATAGCTTTAGCTAATGCGAAAATGTAGTACATTGCAAAATAATGTGGTTGTTTTAGCCCTTTCATACACCTTAAACATTTCATAAGTTATTGCAAACACTTTCATATTTATTTTGAATACTTTCATCAGTATGCTGCAATTTCGGACATTTAATTTTTTTGCTAATTATTTTCAATGTTTTGAATGCTTCACCAAATACATAGCGACTGAAAAATCATTTAAACAAATTTAAGTACATTTGAATAACCTCTGACCTGTTTGTGAGTTCATTCTGGTGTATTCCTCCCCATTTAACCATGTGCCTCATTGCTTGTGTGTTGCTTTAACTTTGGATCCCATTCTGGCACCATGTCATTTTAGACATGCTGTTTCCTGACACCATGTCATTAAGACATGCCACTTCTGACACAATGTCCCTTGTTTCATGCATTCAGAAGAGACAATGAAGTGTTGTATTGGTTCTAGATATTTACTGTACATAAATATTATCAGGAATTGTAATTAGAACATGTATATTCAAGTTAATTGATTCACACATTACTTCAAACACACTCGCATATGCATCTCCATTCATGCCTTCACTCAGTCTGGCTGAGTGTACAAAATGGCACTGATCTTGCACGTGCTCAGTAACTTATATGCATGTGCTATCTAGCTACAGTGGCTCAATAGGAACAATACACTTAATGATGTACAACAGGACTGATGGGTGAGCAGAATGGAAAATGCACCTAGAGGACAGGGTCTAAGTCTTAGTGTCTCCTTTTGTCAACACAATTTAAAGTAACTAAAATGAAGGTGCAATTGCTACAATTGGCTGTGTAAAAATACACCCTCCAGATGATAACTATTTGAATGCAATACAGTTCTACTATGTTTACTGAATGTGGAATTTTTTACAAACAGCACATCCTACCTCAAGAAATTCTTCTCTGTTAAACATCCAAGCCAGGAACAGTTGTAAGTCCAGATATATTTATATTCTGAATAGAAATATTAATATATGCCATAGTGAAGTTTATGTAATAGATCATATTTCTTTTTTATTTTATCATACACTATTAGTTATAACTATTATCCTACTTAAATATTCATGCTAGAAATGCAGAACAGACTATATTCTGCACTCAAGTTTAGCTGTGGACAAGGCTGAAGAAGTACCACAAGACACCATGCATATATATATATATATATATATATATATATAGATCAATGCTAATGAGAGGCTGATGGGCAACAGAGATTTGAAAGTTGCAGAAATACTGAAATGCCATGGAAAAAGGTACATCAGACACTTCTAAGCTTTACAGAGAAGTTCTGCACCTAACTCAGGAGTGCTAGCTAGAGTAACAGGAGATAAGTATGTGGCAGAAGGATACTGTGGCTGGCTGTACAACTGAGTGTGAATTAGCTGATAGATGTTGGTTCAAGGCAGTTGCCATTATAGGACAGAGCAAAGAATCATTGGATGAACATAGTTGTACACTGATACACATAAGTTAAAAAAGGAAAGTAAGTTCATGAAGGAAGCAAACAAACAAAGGCACTTTGCTTTTCAAGTTTAATAAGGGTCATATGACTAACAGAATAAGCTACAAGTTTCCAGGGGTGGATCCGTAAACCTGGCCTATACATTTTGAGAATGATGAAACTGAAAGAAGGAGAATATATTGAAGGTTCACAATTTGTATTTAGAGAATGTGGTATATTTTGTCTGATACATGTAGACTGTATAGTTTTGAAAGGAAATATAAATATATACAGCAACTTGGAAGATGGTCATGCTGCCCTGATATACAGCTAGTTGTATGTGTGTTTATTTTTTTGTTTGTTTGTTTTTTATGCTTTAAATGTGCTTATAAGCCCAAAGGTATTTTCTCTCTTTTGCTTTAAAGATTAAAAACATTGTTTACTATGATTGCTTCCTCCCTGGTGACATGAAAGAGCACAGCACTTCAGATGTGTTCGGGTATGTCAGCAGATTCATTCCACAGTTTCTAATTTTCAGAGAGGTTTTAATGTGAGTTTAATGTTGTTAATGACTGAAAAGATGACAGAAAATTAAAGAGAACAGTATGTAGAATACTATAGTGGTGCAATGGCACAAAAACAGAATAAATTGAGAAAGTGTCAATGTAACTATAAATAATGAAACTGAAGACTTTTTTGTTTGTTTGCTAAATGCTCAGAAATTATGAAAACTAATTTTATTTATTTATTTGTTTTACATTTATTAACCGGGAAAAATCCAGCTGGTCTGGGTCCATTTTTGGTCGATGCCCAGGGAGAAAAGCTCCAAAAACATGTTGCAACAAACAAAAATTATGATAACAAAATTACAAAAGAACATGATGGGAGTAGCATTTTCATGACAGTCACTTTTCAGAATAGAGTACAGTTAAGATGATTAATAATTAATTGCTTTGAAAGATCTCATCCAAGAATTTACGATGGCCATGTCATAGTTAGGTAATGGTTAATGCACTAAGCAAGTACAAAGCAGATAAGGTGTAAGAATGTCTAAGCCTATGTTGAGAATAGGTTTGGTATGGTTAGAGAAGTGCTGTTACAGGAGAACGTGAGTTAAGTTATACATGAGCAGATCCAAGTTTCGAGTAGGTGTTATTTAAGTAGTGTTTTGAATTAAATAACATTTGTGGTAGAGGTAGCAGGAGTGGGGAGGTTGTTCCAGGCCTTGGCTATGATATGGGAGTAGAGAGATTTTCCTGCAGTGTTATTAGCCCTTGTGGTACAGAGAAGAGATTTGTTGGTAGAGTGGATGGGGTGAGTAGTAGAGGAGTGGGTGAGCAGCTGTTGCAGGGCAGGTGTTTTTTCAGGGATGTTGAGGATGTTGAATGCAGTAGTTAACTGTTTGTAGACGAGTAACTGGGGTAATTCAAGCCATTTAAAGTGTCTTAGTACTTGGCAGTGATGAGCTCTGAATGTGGAGTTATTGGCAAATTTTGCAATGTTCTTGTAGCATGACTCAGTTTTGTCTCAATAATTTTTTTCTAATATAGATTAGTATTGGAGCTTTGTATGTGAGTGTAGACAAAAGGTGAGTTTGGGATAAGGTAATTCTTGCTTTATCAGTGAGAAGGTTCTTGTGCCGATAAAGAGTACCCATTTTTTGTGAACCTTTTGGATATTTTGGGCTATATGAACATCGAAGTAGAGACTTTTATCTATTTCAACCCTTAGGAGTTTAGTATGGGAGGAAGGAGTGATTAGAGTGCCATTTTTGGATGAGATAGAGATTAGGGGAGTAGATTTGGTTTTGTTTGGCGTGAATAAAAGTATTTTAGTCTTGTTGGGATTGTGGATACCAGTGATCCAGTTTTCAACAGTGGAGAAAGATTTTTGGGCCAGCTGCTGTAGGGTAGAGAGTGATGGGGCTGGCATATGAGTGTCGAGTCATCAGCGTACTGTACAAGGGTGGCATGTTGTGTAGCAGTGTGCAGGTTGTTTGTGAATATAGAGAAGATAAGAGGACCCAGTATTGAGCTTTGTGGTACTCCTATGGAATTGGGAAGTAGTGGAGATAGTACCTCTTGCCATTGGACAGACTGCTGACTATCACAGAGGTAACTGTTAAACCAGGATATGGTAGGGGAAGCAAAGAATAGGGATGTGAGGGAGTCTATTAGTTTTGGGTGTGATACCATGTCAAATGCCTTGAATAGGTCGAGGAAAGTAGCAGATACAAAGTTGTTATTGTTCCTATGTTGATTGATTTGATTTGTGAAAGAGAGAAGTGCAGTAGTTCTACTGTGATGTGGACGAAAGCCATAGTGGGTGGGGGAGAGAAGATTATATGTGTTAAGATGTTTCATTACTTGAAAATGAATAAATTTTTTGAGGAGCTTAGATACTGGTGGAAGTATGACTATTGGGCGGTACTTGGAGTAGTCACAGGATTGGCCACCTTTATGTAGGGATATGATGTAAGATATTTTCCATAATTGTTTAAACATTTTCCACTAAGTTAATAAAATGCTTGCATAGCTGTTACATAATGCTGACTAAATACAAAAATTAACTAGCGCTGGCTGGCAGCTGCAGAAAAATGAAGCATCTGTGTCAAAATCTACCAGACAGAAGTTTCTTCAGACATCCCGTTATAACAATAGTAGCTAGTCTCACTACATGACAACTAAAACTTAGAAATGGTTAATACTGATGTCGAGGAAGACCAAATGGAAGATGTGTTCATACCAAGGTGCTTTGCTAAGATAAGAGTTTATTAGACATACAGAACTGGCAGTGTCCTATGACACAAAGCTCACCTTTTTGCTAAGTTCTGCAATTATTATAACATACAGCCATAAAACAGAAGAAGAAGTAGCTTTCATGCTAATTGATAAAGAGCTGGTTTAAATTTAGGAAGTAGTTTTAGTTGTATGTAGAGCAAAGTGGTATAATTAAAAGGATGTAGAATAGCGCTGTGGATGCATAGTCTATATATTATGCAATAGTACTTTACATCTAGGTAACATCTGTATGTGTTTTGGGGTTTCTCCAGTACTACAGTTACTTCCTACATTCCAAAGACATGCAGTAGGTGAACTGGGCACTCTAAACTGACCAGGGATCTGTGTGTGTTGTGTGTGCATGTAAGTGTATGTCTATATTCTTGTGCATGTGAGCATGTGTGCGTCTGTGTGTGTCTGTGGTTTGTGTGTGTGGTATGGAAGAATCATGGCGAGGCTAGCCACCCAGCAGTGAGAACATTTGCTCTAGATGATTGTTACTGTTGAACTGACATCCCAATCCTATGTGCAAAAATGGGGAAAGGCATTCTGAGTGGATGGATGAATTTTATGCTGGTTTGTTGTTTCGGCTTTTCCCAGTTAGGGGTCGCCACAGCAGAACTTCCATCTGCTAATGATTGACAGTAGATTTTTATGGTGCTGAGTTTCCAGCCCGATGCCCAACCTTCAGCGAAGGCATGCCCATTCACGCATGTCTTTTTGAATGCCACTTGACTGCGGGGAGGACATGCAGACTCCACACAGAAGGCACTCCAGCTGAGAATCGAACAGGAGAACCTCTTGCTGTGAGGCAACAACACTACTACTGCACCACCACGGCTGCTAAATTATGTGGGGGTAATAGCTGGAAAACCTAAGCAATATAGCAAACTGTTGGAGTAGGGAACTGGGATGATGAGCAGAATGATTCTAGATTTTTGTTTTTTGGGGGGAGTCATCTTTGATTTATATGTTATAGATTTTCACTAAGTTCCTAAGTGTTCAAAATATTTTGAATGAGGAGGCAGGTCAATGGTTTATCCAGAAGGTATACAGTTTTGCTATGGTCCTAAGGACAGCTACAGTAATCTGTGTTAGTTGTAATAGTTTTTAATGGTTAGTATGTGATCTATGGAGTTGGCACTGCTAAGACTTTATTGTCGACATATTGTGAATTAACTGCATTATCTATTTAAGGGGCTGGTATAAGGGAAATGTGTCTGTATTTCTAATGAATTACTCTATATGCGCACTGTATATTATTGTAATATACATACATATATATATATATATATATATATATATATGCCTGTACATATTTGATAATATAATGAGTTCTGTGTACTTGTTTCTGATTTCCAGATTATGCATGTGGGTGCAAAGGTACTAAAATAATTATATTTGCATCTGTTTTTAATGATTTGGTTTTATCAAGTAACTTCAGTGTAATGTGGAGCTGTTTCCACATGATTTATGAATTCTTATTATAAAGTTAAATAACTTAGTATATATAAGTTGGTATATAAGAGATATAAAATGGGAATAATTTTTGTTGACTCAGTTTGTAATAATATAACCCAGAATAGGCAACCTACTGGACATATCCTGTGATGCCCTTCAAGTTATTCCTTTGCTAAGTTGCATATGCAGATTATGGTAGATATATGCAAATTTAGTTCTCAAAGCTTAGCAAGCTAAATTTAGTGATAGACTTAAGAACCAAACTGAGACATTTGCTTTGGGTCCATAATACATATGCAGTTAGATTTTTAAGAATGCAGCTTCTACTTTGCATTTCTGGGTTTTAATATTTATGAACATATTATAATTTAGTGGTACAATCATGTGATATTTTGTGTATAATTTTATCTATATTTCTGACACAACTAGTGCACAATGGGAGTAATAAGAGATCAGAACACGTATGTTAGTAAGATTATTACAAATACCTCAGTAGCTGACATGAGCAGCTTTTTAGACAATATGACCACGGCTTGTTGTCAGATAGTATTAAGTGAATATTATGGGTTTATTATGAATAAAACACCAAAAAAAAAAAAAAACAATAAGCACAAAAACAAAACAAAACAAAAAAAACATCAAACAAAAACTAGCATTAAGCTAAAGAAAATCAGAAGACTAAATAAATAAAACTTACAAGTAAACAAAAAAGAACAAAAATAGCTATAAATACATGAAAACAAAATTAGCAAAGATCCCCCACTTTGTTTATTCACAACCAATGTTGCAAAGTCATCAAAACATCTGACAAAGCAAGTTGCTTGTGAAAAAATTAGCAACAGATCTACACTTCCAGATGTGCCACATTGTCCCCAAAAACCAAAAATCAAGCAACAGAATGAAAATCAGACTGATAGTAAATACCACAAAATGACTTCTCATGAGTCAAGGAAAAAATAAAGGGGAGCAAACATGGAGAACCACAACAGTCCAAACAGACAATGCTTTTCCTCAAAGAAAAACATGGTCATGTCACCAATTACATGGGAAAATTTTAGCAATCTTGCTATCAAATATATCTCATCTCACAAATTAATTTATTCAAAAACAAAAAACAAATGTTATTACCAAAAATATTGGGGTTACTTACTAGATATGATTCTTGACAAATAAAATTCGCCTACAAATTGTCATGAAAAGCTAACCTTTAAATAAGAAATGAATGTAGTATAACCAGTTTTTCTTGCATTTTCTCCCTTCTCTTAGTGTATGTGTAACTAGATATTTTCCCTAAACATACAAATAAATGGTTACATTTCTATTTTTACTTTATATATAGACTGTCCCCATTTTAACTATCCCTTATGAGACCAAATGAACATAAGAATTCTCATATTTTACTTGATGTAGTGACTTCTTGTATATATATATATATATATATATATATATATATATATATATAATTTTCTTGGAAAGAGATTGTTGTCTGTTTTCTTTAGATAGCTATTTGTATTGTTTATTTGTGTTTTTGAGTTACCGTATTGTTGTTATTATTTGAAAAAAGAAAATTGAAATAAAGAGATTTTGAAAAAAAAAAAGAAGAAAAACATGGTCCTCAGGCTCTATTAAGGCAGAACTCAGCTGGGACACAAAGGGTTTTGCACAGTGATATGTTTGTGAGCATTAACAGCTAAACAGCAGTATGACATATGTCAGGTGAAGTAAAAAAACTCTGGATGGAGAGTAGCCAAAATGCTACTCCTAACCAAACCCCTCCTTTGGAATGGAGACCAAACACTAATGAAGTGTCCAGAAGTCCCTTATAAAATAATGTACAGGAAAAAGGAAGTCCAACAAGAGCATCTTTTCATGAAAAAGCCAAAACCACAAATCAGAGATCTCCAAGGGCAAAGGTATCTGAAGATGTATATTATCAGAAAAATATTGCCAAAGCGCAGAATAAGGAGAAAAGGGTAGACCTGTGCAAAAATATAATGCAATATAGAAAACAGCCCAAGAAACAGGATTCAAGTGAGACCTCAAAAGAATTGAAAAAACATACTAAGCAAAGCAGAATCTCTAGAGTGAGGAAGCAAATAAACAGATGTTATATAAAAGAATAAAAGTAACAAACAAGAATTAAATAAATGCACTCTTTTGGGAAAAGATAAGTAAAAGGTCTGCCAAAAAGAAGGGTACCCGGCAGCTTTGGCAAACAACTCAACCCAAAAAGAATCAACGAAGCAGATATGCCAAAAGGTACTCCAAGAACATGAATGCCATCCATAGGAAAAGAAATACCATGACAAGAACACAAAGAGTCATAACCAACACACACACACACACACACACACACACACACACACACACACACACACACACACACACACACCTACATCTATATCAATATCTATCTATCTATCTATCTATAAATATATATAGAAATGTGTGTGTGTGTGTGTGTGTGTGTGTGTGTGTGTGTGTGTGTGTGTGTGTGTGTGTGTGTGTTTGTATGACTATCCTACAACTCATTGCTGTGTTTTGGCATGACTGCTTTTCATGCAAAGATTTTACATTGCAGTGAATTTCACTGCAATGTATTATATTGCTCAAGATGAGGGTTTACTTTTCCCCCTTTTTTCCATTGTGTTTTGACTGTGGAATTGGTATATATAATTTCATGGGGTATGAGGACCCTGCGCCTCACATGGTGGGGGGAGTACACTGGGACTTGCTCTTCATCAAAAATGTATTTTTTTCCCATCTTTATAGGTTTATACATGAATTTCCTAACTATGAACATTGATGGCTTACAGTCCCTGCACTACCTTCAAAGACTTGAAGAGCTATCCCTTTACTTGGTTTATTAAAGGCTCTTGAATGTTGATCTATACCTTGCATTCTGTGATATCAGAAACCCCACCGTCCCAGATCTCCTGCATCATTGCAAGTTTGAACTGCTCCACTAATACCAGAACTAGGGATTTAAATCTTCACCAGCACAGAAAAATGTGCTTAGAGACAAATGTATTACCTCACTTCTGGAACAAACTTCCTGTGCCAGTTAGACAAAAGGGATGCCCTATCACCCTTCCGATTAAACCTGGGTGATTGGATGAGTACTCATAAATTTACTACAGGACTGATTTGTTTGCCCTTCTTAGAAGGGGTGATACAGCATAAACGTGGGTGTTAGCAAGATGTGTAAATGTTCTTTCAAGTCAGTTGCCTTGTGTTTCTTATGATAATTCCTGGAATTCATTGGACAATCTATCTTAATAGAAGCTATAGACTTAAAATCTACAATTTTACAGCTCATAATAGGATCTCAGCAAAGGCTGATCTGATCTACTGCACTTTGGGTGCTACA
This sequence comes from Protopterus annectens, assembly GCF_019279795.1. NCBI lineage: Eukaryota > Metazoa > Chordata > Ceratodontiformes > Protopteridae > Protopterus > Protopterus annectens. The sequence continues at coordinate 694,185,159 of NC_056734.1, read as the reverse complement.
GAAAAAGAGAAAGTTGAGTTGAAACGAGATGGGGCAAAAATGGAATCAGAAGTAAAATATAGTAGCAGCCTAGATACAAAGTTACTTGTGTTATATCAGAAGGTTCTTTTCACCAGGCAGAAGAGTAAAAACAAATGGGAAATAACAAAGCTTGTAAAAGCAACAAAATTACACAGAACTGAAGTATAGAAACAATAATGAAAAAAAACTACAGCTCCTCATACAAAGGAGTGAGCACTACCCTCAAGAATTTGAGAAATGTAGAAATTCCTGAACTGTGATTAACAAGCTTTTCATCACAAAGGAGTAAAACAAGCTTTTATTTACATTTTGCTTAAATATTTTCAGTTGCACTTATAGTGGCCTTTTTTGTGATACTGTTTTTTTTGTGCTCGTCTGCATTTTTTGTATTTTAGACAAAAAAGTTATCGATTTGGTGATGCATTTCAATCTTTTGTAGAGCTTAGGGGGCTAGTTGCGCTGGATCCGGTTGAGGATTGGTTGATTCTCACGGTGGTTTGTTGTTTGCTAATTTGTGTTATTTATATATATATTTTTTTTTCTTTAGCTTTGCAAATAGCAGAGTGTGCTAAAAAAGTTGTAGTGCCTTCATTTGTGAAGCAGCTATTACTTCTATGACAACATTACTGACTCTGTATTATATGAATCTGAATGGTATGAGTCTTTTTAAGCTCAAGGAATTGAACTGACATATAACTTGTATTTGCATTTCCCCCAAGTTTCTATCGACTCTAATGTATGTTGCTTCCTGAAGACCAGTCTGGGACTATATATTCTACATGTACAGTATTATATTTTGATATTACTAACTAAGCCCTCTACAGTATAGGTCATATTTTACAGGTTAATTGATAACTGATCAACAGGTAGCATAAGCTGATGTCCCGCTGTGACAATACTGCATCTGTACAATGATACTGTATATTTAAATGTAAGTAATTGGTTGCAGCTGCAGACTTTTTATATGACTTTGTGTTTTGACAAGAAACCAGCCAGTTTATGACCACAGGTTAAAGGCTGGAGACTGAGACAAGGACAGTTCTATGCAGAGAGGACGTTATCATGGGTTGATCTTAGATTTTAGGATTCTCTGGTTACACTGTAGGCATTCCTTAAGTTATTTGTTTGTGGTGAAATTAGACAAAAAAACCCAAAGGCAATGGGCTATACACTTCCAGACAATACATATCCTTTATCACCTTAATAAAGTCTCTATTCCATGCAGCTGTTTAACAATAACCACCAGGATAAATATTTTGCCAGGACAAGCCATTACAAATACAGGAAAGGCAAGTGATAGTGGACATTGTGTTGCTGGACAAAAGTTTGCAGGGAGTGCAGTAAAATGTGAGAAAGGATGTTGAGCATATTGCATAATGATTGAACTTATTTTCGGTAAATCTCTACAGTGAACCTTTTATAGTGAGATGTCATATTTTGGGGGTCTACAACACTTATGACACTGAAAATAATGTACAATGTGCAAAATGCTACACATTAATTAATTTTACCTTTAAATATGACATTTATTGATTGGCTGAATTTACAGCAACTAAAAAAAGTACGTACTCATCCTAAAACATCCCCTTTATTTGGGAGTATGCATGGAGTAGCTGAGCATTTCTCATTCTGATATTCTTTGAGTAAAGGTTGCCAAGCAAAACTCTTGATACAAGTGCCTGTAGGCATACTTAGTTTAGATGTTATATAGTAAGTTAACTAATTATATGACAGGACAACTCATTCTGGAAAATGAAATCAGGTTTATTATAAAACACACAAGCAATGTATATATTGATTTACAAATGGGGTAATCATTCTTCAGAAAAAAAAATGTTTTTTTCTCCTGGGAAATTACAGTTGTCTTTTATTGTGCAGATTGTGGAAGCATAGAGTTTGCATCAGCTGATGGCCCAAAGGAAGTGGACTCAACAGGTGATGGATGGTGCTGTAGTGAGTGTTCTGGTAATGGGAGCAGTGCACAATGACCTCACATGCAATGATACATTGGTAGGTGCTTGTTTAAGCATGTCAGAGTTGATGCAGTTTAGGAGTAGTGTAGAGACAGGTAAAGATAAGGTATGTCAGGGGCAGGGTAAAGCAGATGTTTAGGTTTGATTATGGGGAGTTTGAGTTTGTCCACAGGTGGGCTGGAGTCACAACAGCATGAGATTGGGTCAGACTTTGAGATCTGGCTGGGTGAATGGCTAGCTAAGCAGACCCTGGGGTAAGGGGAAGGGTTGATAATTGATGCTGAGGGGGCACAATGCTTGTTAGAATCAGAGAATGTGAATAGCAAAGATCTTCTAGCAGCCTCTGTGGCTCTGGGGTAGAGGAGGGTGGGTAAGTAGCGAGCGAGAACTTGGGGAAATTGGGGTTAGGCTGCACTTACTACATGGTGGTTGGGTTGTAAGAGGATAACTTCATGGTTTTCTTACATTTGGCTTATATTTCACAATTTGTGGTGTACAATGATTGTAGGTGGAGAATGCTCAGCTGTTCTGTAAGTGAGAGGTAGCAGATCAGGCACTGCACTGGGACTTAGGCACCCGGCCATTTGGTTATCCACTATGATGGTTAACTTTGGGGCTGTTAGCAGATGGGGTTAGCTATGAGGGAAAAGGGTGGGTGTGGGCAGGGCCTTAAATACCAGACATTGCTCTTTGGTGGTGCGGGATTTTCACATGCTTGTGCAAAGGGTGCGGGCGTACATCCAGTTTTTCAGTGTAGTCATTAAGAAGGGAAACTGGTCAGTTTGGGCTCTTTTCTGATTGAAGGGAAAGCATTCCTCCTTTGATCGAGGGATTTTAAAACTTTGGGGATGAGGTATGTTTTGAGGGGATGGGTGTGACTGAGGGGCCACAGGGGAGACTGAGTGATGATTTACCCATCGATCTGTGGATATTACAGCATATGCTCAGGCAATTTCCTGATTTGGAAATGGTGGAGGAATTTTAATGTTTACTGTAGGTATTTAGTTAAGGGTTAAATGTGCGGCTCAACCGGTAAGATTTTGTGTGTTTGGTGTGGGGGTAGGAGGAGATTTTTTGAAGATTTGGATAAGAGTGGGGTGCAAGCTGGTCCCAGGCTCATTTAGTTGTCCTCCTTTAGACAGTTTTAGTGATCAGTGGTTGGGAAGGGTGGTTTTGAGTCAGCTGTTGGTTATTACTGATACAGGAGGAAGAGTGGCCGTGGCTGGGCATGGGGTGGAGAACAAGTTTACTTTGACATGGCCAATTCGATGGGGTTTTTATTGGCCTGCACCACATTGACAAGTTTGGCACCACACTGCATTAGCATAGGTAGCATCGGGTGGCCACTCAGAAGGTGGTGCATTAACTGGATGATTTCTTGTTGGTAGCTGGAGGGTTTGAAGGAATGATGGAAGAGTATGTGGGTGCTTTTAACATTGTGCGGGGATCTGGCTACACAGAAGTTGGAGGGCCCTGACTAGGCATTTTGATTTTGGATTTAGTGGATGCGGGATGAGGCTTGCTTTGTCTACCACTCAAGAAGATAAAACAATTGAAAGGAAAGTTGTTTGGGTGGGGTGCAGGGATAAGGTGCAGATTAGAGATGTTATGGAGTTCTTAGAGCTAATGAATTTTGCTTGCTGGGAAAGTAATTCTGAGTGTACATTTTGTATGTTTGTGGCTTTCTTGTAAAATGAAGGAGAACCAAACATCATAGGTGCACGTAAGACTGGCTAGTTGGTTAAGGTGAGTTGACTGTTATTAGTATAGTTATGCAGGGGTGAGGTTGCAGGATTTGATGAAGTTTTGGACAAAAGGCATATGTTGCATGGCTGGGTTAGAGTTGCCAGTGGTAAGGTGGATAGGTGTTGGCCGATGGCAAAACAGGTTCTTAAAAGTTTTGTTGTGGAGATTATAGTTAGTGAATGGAGCATCCATGGATTTTAATTTATGGGTGACAATGCTATGGATGTATCATGGCATGCTTGGCTTGTCAAGCTGCCTGAGGTTGCTTGTGTGACAGGATGTGACTGTATTTTCTGCATCAGTAGTGATATGGCTGCAGAGATATATGATGGACCAGATGGGGAAGAGTGGTAGTTTATTCTGGCAAAGGATAGACATGAGTTGTTGTGTCTAGTGTGGTGGGCTTAGACGTTATGGTGAAAATATTTCCAAAGGTAGATTCATTCAAGTCGTTAAGAGGGTGGGTTGTTGGTCATCATCTGCCTTCTTGTCCTATATTAGACAATTGGGTATGGTAATTGGCTTAGTATTAAGTTAATTTTCTATGAAAGGAAATCTCATTTTAGTCATTCTTATATCCACTGGGCAGCAAAAAGAGGCTGCTGTTTGGTTGGATGGCACATAACTGGGGTTTGCCTTGTTTTGGGTGGCATTGGGTTCCTTAGTGTCCTGGTGGTAAATTTGGCAGGTAACTATTTGGGAATAACTCTGAAGCTGCAGTTGGTTAGGATAAGTAAGAATCTGTTTATTTTAAAGACATTATACCCATGTATGTGTATTTTGTGGTTGGAGGTAGCACCGTGGTTATTTTGGCTTTGGAGAGGACTCATTGGTTTGTTAATGTTGGGCTACTTAGGCAACTGCTTTCTTTGGGTAGTTATGATAGGGCATTGGAATGTCTATGACAGGTTTCCATTTCGGTTCAGAGAAGATAGACTACACCTGAATGATTTTGGTTTGGACCCTTTCAGTGTAAATTTAGGTTTGTTTTGGAGGTTTTGTTTAAGGTTTTTGAAATGAATGAGATGGAACATCCTGTGTCAGTCTGGTTGGTGGAGAAGAGGGGTAGGCTTGTCCCTCTTCTGTTCCCCTCTGGTATTGGATGTTTAATTTAGTGAGTTGGGGAATGGAAGTGAGCAATGGGACACTGCTTGATAAGTAAAGAAGCAAGCAGAGGTGAAGATGCTGCTTCATAGGTAAAAATAAGTGAGTGGGGGTGAGGACGTTGCTTATTTGGTTAGGGTGAGTGAGGTTACGCTGCTATAGTAAATAGTTATATGGATGTTCATGCTGTGCTCAATAAATTAAAATATTGTTCATTAAAGTTATGTTTATGGAAGTTTAATAAAGGTCATCAAATGTCATTTGGTGTGGTGCATTTATTGAAGGGGACCCAGACAAATGAGGTTTGGGAACAAACCAATTTGTCCAGGGACATCTTCAGGGAAGAGTCCGGTAGAAATAGCTATGGGATTTAGGATGGTAATGAAAGGTTAGGGTGGTGGGGAGGGAAGGGTTAAATTCTGGAGGTAGGATGTTTGGTAGGAAATGAAGTAACTGCAAGGAGGGGCTTAACTGGTATTGTGTGAGTGTAACTGGGAAGGGATCAGATTTTGGTGCGAACTTGCAACCGACCCTCCCTCCCTTTTTTGGCAACATTGGGATGGTGTGATTAGTTTAGGTTTGGTGTTGAGGCCCCTCTTCTGCCCCCCCCCTCTGTACTGGATGTTTAATTCAAAGAGTTGGTATATTTAGCCTTTTATCTATTATATCTAAATATTCCCCAACCAGGACACTACGTAGCTCAGACCAGGACTTCCTACAGATTTATAAACCCAAAACCAAAACAGGATGTTTACGCTATAACTATAACCCTGCTGCAACTTGGAGCAAACTACCCCAAGAAATTAAGTCCCTTGACCATACCAAGCATTTCAAGCTAGCCATTCGGAGATACCAAACAAACAAACAGTCCTGCCACTGTAGTCATCTTCCCTGAAACTACCCTACCCTAGCTTCTAATACCTCTCCCTCCATCGGTCCTCTCTTTCTTACTTCCCTGTTTTCCCACTAAACTCTTCCCTTCTATTTCTTCTCCCTCTGTTTCCTCATCTTCTGTAGTCTATCTTAATAAACTCTACCCCTCTGTCACTATGTTTAACCACTTTATCCCCATGCTCTTCCTTTGTACATATACTGTATATAACCAGACAGGAATTATTAATGCTTTATTACTTTCATGACATTGTACCCAAGTGTTTTCTGTGTGATTTATTGTTAATGTTCAAAAAATGCTTTGAAATTTTGTTAAATGTTGTCTCTGTTTGTTTAGTTGCAAATTAGAATTTATTAACTGTTTGTAAGTACAATTTAAAAACTCAGTGCGGAGCTTTTCTCCCCGGGTCTCCACTGAAAATGAGCCAAATGCTCAGCTGGACTAACCCGGTTAACAAATGTAAAATAAACTAACTAAATAAAAATAACTAATTTATTGAAGGGGACTGGGAAAATTATGATTTGCTTTCTTTTCTACTAATGTATGCGTGCCTGTGTCTTAAATGTTAATTTAATAAATGTGTTTAAAAAAGATATGCCACCAGGAGTGGCATGAATAGCCAGTGAACTGCTCTAGCCTTCTCACTTTCCAGGGGGCTAGGGATTCTTTCTGCTTGACTTCCCCACTAGTGAAGGCAATATACAGCAGGACATGTAGGCAGAAAAGGACAACGCTGATTGTGAACTGTAGAAGTTTAACAACAGTGCATGGTCTCACACTGATATCAGTGGATATTATATATGAGGAGGCCAATGTGGTTTAACCATTAAAACAAAATTACATGCCTGCTATGCAGCTGCATTCTGGACCCATGCACACATCACACTGATGACCGTGGGTCTAAATTGATGTCATGAGTAAATGACAGTGTCAGCAGAGGGAGAGGAGTAAATGACACAGTGTAGAGAAAGTCTGAGGAAGCACATTCTCTGTCTCTGCTAGATGCATATCTGTACTGTGGGAATAGCTGTAGTCCGAGTATTACTAGGTAACATGATTAGCCTCTAGTTATGTATAATAATGCTTAAGCAAGAGCATACTGCTGATCCCAAGAACATGCCCCAAGCAAGAGCATACTGCTGATCACAAGAACATGCCCCAAGCAAGAGCATACTGCTGATCACAAGAACATGCCCCAAGCAAGAGCATACTGCTGATCACAAGAACATGCCCCAAGCAAGAGCATACTGCTGATCACAAGAACATGCCCCAAGCAAGAGCATACTGCTGATCACAAGAACATGCCCCAAGCAAGAGCATACTGCTGATCACAAGAACATGCCCCAAGCAAGAGCATACTGCTGATCACAAGAACATGCCCCAAGCTCTATAAGAACACAGCATAACTCTTTGAGCAGGTGAATTATGACCTGTTCTCACCACCACAACCAAAACAAAACAAAAAAGAAGGTTTAGTATAATGCTTAAGTTTTTCACCTTATAGACACAAGGTACGGAGTTTGATTATGACCTTGGGCTATTCGTTTGGCATAAAGTGGCCCTTAAGGGCAAGCTTAGTATTCACTTATGATTTAAAAAAAGGATTGCCTACTGAGTTTTCATGTAGTAATAACAGCCAATAGGCATGTTTGGTCTTTTAGGTAACCATCATCTCCCTCTCTCTAAGTATCCATCACGTTTATTGACTATACCATCCTCTCCCATACTCTAATAAAGCAACACATTTTCACATTTTGTTTTAGACATACAATGTGCTACCACTTCACTTCCTGTTGTCTCATGTTTCTCTATCACAGTGGTAGTACCATTACCTCTACTAACTCTAGTCACACCATTTTGAAACTCTGCCTGCCACAATTTCTTAATTTTATTTCATCCTTTTGTTTTGATACTAAAGCATTTCAGGAAGAAAATATTTATTTTCTTCGACACCATCCCCACTCTGGAATCATAGATAAACTTACTAAGCTGGGCATAAATTCCTACGTCAGTCGATGGGTTGCCAACTGGCTTACTGACAGAACCCAGACTGTAAAATACTCCATCTCCAAATCCAGCTCCAGACAAGTGACAAGTGGAGTACCTCAGGGTGCAGTCCTGGGACTGTTCTTGTTTGGCATCTACTTCTCTGAAGTACAGGCCAGCACTAAGGGACTCTGGCTAACAAAGTTTGCAGATGGCTGCAAACTGGGAGCCATTACTGAATCCCCAAATGATGTGGATATTCTAAAAAAAGACCTTATAGAAACAGATGCCTGGTACCAGAGCCATGGGCTCAGGCTTAATGCCAAGAAATGTATAGTTATCCCCTTTGGGAAAAAACATGTACCCATGAATTACCACATAGGTGGCAGGACACTAAGCATTGAAAGTGTGATGAGAGACCTAGGGACACAGGTGGACAGTGGTCTCACTTTCGATAACCACATTGCCACAACAGTCAGGAAATCCTTCTATGTAGCACACCTCATCACTAAGGGCTTTTCATCCAGAAAAAAGGAGGTCATTGTCCCACTGTACTCATCCCTCATTAGACCCATTATAGAGTATAATGCCCCATTTGGTATGTACCTCACAAGACATCTGCAACAGCTGGAAAGGCCACAGAAATACCTCACCAAAAGAATCACAGGCCTAAAGCAGATGTCATATGCTGACCATCTAAAAAAACTCCAGCTATACTCTGTGCCATATCGTCTACTCAGAGGCGATCTCTGCTTAACATACAAGGCCATGTCAAATCCAGAGCTGTTGGACATGCTACACTTAAAAGAAATCCCAATCCCTCAGAGCCACACGCTCCAGGGATCTAAACCTTGTCATCACAATGAACAAAACATGCTGGAGAGATAGGTTCCTGACCCAGAGACTCCCCATACTCTGGAATAGACTGCCCATACATGGCCCTCTTCAAAAGGAACCTTGATGATTGGATGAGAGATAGGAAATTCACCCCGGGGATCATGTCAGTCGCCCTGCTAGACAGGGACCCAGAGAAGTAAATATTGTGGGAAGAAATATCCAGGGAATTGTTATAGCTAGGCTTGCATAGGCCCTAGGGCCGATAGCCTAGTACCAACCTATGAACCTATCAACCTATGAATTTATTTGTTTTAGTATAGGGTCAGCCACCCAGCAGTGTAATCATTGACTCTAGATGATGGTCACTTTTGGTGTGATACCTCAACCCCATGTGCAAAGCTGAGAAAAAAGGGGCTGTGAACAGATGGATGGATGAATGGACTGATCTTCAAATGGATGGATATGTGGTACTTTTTTAGTTAATAAATACCCAAATCAGATGACATCAGATTTAGCCCTGTACATTGCATCATTTCCTGTGCCACCCCATTCATCCCTCATGTGCCCATCATATCTACAATGCTGTCTACTCCATTTCTTCATACACACTTCTTCATCTAATTACTAGTTCAGAATCACCCGTATTAATTCAGGCAACATTAACAATAAACCATATCAAGCAGCATTTTTGTAAGTAAATAAACCAAAACAACAAAGCAATAAAATGAGAAGCAGAAGGCAACAGTCACAACACCACAGGAACCAAAATTATAAGTTTTATTGAGCGCTTTTGAATCAGAATACAAGACTTCCTCAGAATAAATGTAAAAACAAAAGCATAGCAATTAATATATACACCTGCCTAGTAATTGGTTATACACCAATCAAGCATACCTCTTTTACTAATTAATTTCCTGATGGAAGAATAAAACTAAAATTATGCCCAATAAATACAACTACATATAAATACAAAATGAAAAATACATACATAGAAATGAACCAATAATACTTGAAAATTAACACATAAAACCAAAATTTTTCTAGAATAATGCCTACATATACACATAAATAGCCTTCATTCTAAACATAAAAATAAAACTAAATACAAAAAGCAGATTTTAGTTTAAGCAAGGGACATAAAGAAATTCAGTCTTTAAGTCCAAGATGTACACATGCATTCATCCTGACCTGACATTTCATTTCCAAGAGTTCAAGATAATCTTCAAAAGGACCCTCACATTGCCCTAGGTTCACATTATCAATTACACAAAACTTGAATGAATGATTTGGGTGGTCTCTAATGTGGGTTCCTATTAGATGACTGAAGACGCATTCTTTCGAATGCGTCTTGGTCAAACTTGAAAAGACGAAAAGGCAAAATGATGAAGCAGCATATAAGCAAATTCTTTCCCTGGGAAAGAAATTGCTTGGCCGTCCATTACTTTGCCATTTCTGTCACTGTAGTGCAATCTTGGAGTTAGTATACTTAAGTAGAGGGAAGTGTGGGGGCCAAAGCCCCCCCCACATCAGCGGGGTGTGGGGGGTGAAGCCCCCCACTTTATGTTTTAAGTGTTTTTTTTTTTTTTTTTGGAACAGTGATTTTTTCCCCTTGGAAAAAAAAATTGCTATTCTAAGCGTTCGAGTTTGTAAGCTTTTGCTTACATGGGGTCGATAAATCATTGTTCGCTTTTCCAAGCATTCGATGATTTAATATAGACCCTCTAATGTGCTTAAAAAGGGCATTTTTTTCATTCTTATTAGAGATATCATAAGTATGCTGATACACTTTCTGTTTGATAGCCCTCTTGGTCTTACCCACGTAAAACCAATCACATACTTGGCACAAAGCAACATAACCCTCCCCTTTAAAGTAGCAAAAATATTTTTTCTTTGGTTTAATTATCCCAAAATGACTAATTTTACTCTATTCTGCATCTACCATGAATTTACATTGAGGGCATCTACCACATTTAAAACAACCACCTTAGTCTCTCCAACATACCTTTAAAAGAAAAATCGTAGGTTTACATGGGACGTTTTATCAATATTTGCACTTAAAAGAAAAACTTGTTGCCTTACTACATTTTGCTGCTTAGCACTTTGGTTTAAGAACTGCTCATATTGCCGAGTGTCTCAAGCCTTTTTGCTCGTATTGTCGAGTGTTTCAAGTCTTTTTAAGCTTTGCATCTAAAGAAAACTTGTTGCTTTATTACATTCTATTGCTTAGCACTCTGGTTCAAGAACTGTTTGTATTGCCGAGTGTCTCATGCCTAAGAATTTTCCTAAATGCAATGATGTTCGCAGGGCTTTAAATTTGCGTACAGCAGAATAGGAACATCAGTGTTCCATACACAGTGTTCTGTTTAATGAGCGAGTCTGGATCATCGACAGAAACTGTAAGCTCATTTTACTTAAAAAATTGGATTCTGCGTTTTCATAAGCATCCAGGCGTGTTTAAACACATTTAAGGATCTTTATTGCAATAAGCGGTATTTGTTAAACCTGTTACAATACGGATATCTGTGTTTGAATGCAACAGTGAAGAATTGTTTTGTCTGGTGGTTAACCAAGCATTTGAAATGCTTTTTTAAGCGGTTTTAATAATTTTAATAAATCATTTTAAATTTGAAATAGCTGTGGAGTAGCGGTGTGATTTTCACTTTATTTGATTTTTCTGCTCACCACTACCTTATCAGTCAGTAGTACATCTTAATAATACCTTTAAAAGAGGTCTCTTTTTTATATACAATAGTCGGGGTATTACCTACCGAATTAAATAGCTCATGGACAAGTGTAAATACATTCCAGTGTTTTAAAATGATGTTACGAATGTCAAAAAAGTTGATATTGAATGGTAATACTAGTGCCCTCTCAAATTTATTAACATTTTAAGGGGGGTCAGTTTGCCCCAACCTACCCTGTTACCCAAAAGTGTACAGTAAACACCATCAAACCTCTTATTTTTAACTTCTTCCATGATCTTCCTAACAAAATGTTCAGGGTAGCCCCTTTTAGTTAACAATCCCAAAAAAGCCACACATTCATCGACAATTTTGTCACTTTCTGATACCAGTCTGGCTAGTCTCACATACTGCCCTATGACTAGAGCCTTCCTTTGATGTTTGGGATGCCAGCTGTCAAAATGTAAATGCGTATTGGAATAAGTGGGCTTCCTATACAACAAGGACATAAAAGTTTTATTACTATAGTCTTTTTTCAGGGTGACATCTAAATAATTAAGTCAGTCTTCATCAACACTCATGGTAAATCTCAAAATGATGTGGTAGTATTCAAATATTCGAAAAAGGTAATCCAACTGATCCCTCCCTTCCTTCCACAACAGGACTATATCATCAAGATAATGACCTTAGAGCACCCAGGAATTTCTATAGGGTGAATTCAAGACAAAAAGATCTTCCCACTGGGCCAATACTATGTTAGCAAACACCGGTGCACAACAAGCACCCATAGCAATGCCTTGTGTTTGCCTAAATAATTGCCCTTCAAAGATCAAGAAATTGTTGTCCAAGACCAGTTCCATACATGTTCTAACTGTAAGAACAGAATTATGATCTAAATCAGTGTTACTACATAGGAAATCACAGAGCCAGTCAATCCCTTAGTCATGACATCAGAAAACAGGTCACAACTGTCTATGGTGACCATTAATAATCTGTCTTCATATAAGTCCTGAATGATCTTGGATAAAAAAATCCCATGAATCCTTGAATAGGAAAGGTCTATGTTCTAATACATGCTTCACCTTGGAGTCAATAAAATTAGCCAGACAAAAAGTCTTGGATGCCTTAGCGTCAACAATCAGACGAAATGGTGGGTTGTTGATACATTTACAGATTTTAGGGATTCTGAAAATAGTCGGAATCCAAGGATGTGGTGTAGTCAAAAAAGCATGCTCCTCCAAATGATCTGCCTGTTTAACATAAGTTCATCAATCACCAAATCAATGTTCCTATAAGATGTTAAGCTCATTCTGGTATATCTCTGTATAGGTGCCACTATACAGAATCTCAAACATCCTACTAATGTAATCATTGGTGTCCATGATTACTAATCCCCCACCTTTGTCTGGCTTCATTACCCTAATCGATTTATTCATGGTGATATGATGTAATAAATTTATTTATTCCTGGGTCAAATTGTAACTATCATTTATAGATGTCGTACGAATATTTTCCCTGATGTCCATTCCACATAACTTCTCAAAGAATCCTACATGGGGTGTGGGGAGGGATAAACGTACTTGGTCTCTTTAAGTTGTCACTAGGAGGTGTCATACTGCTAGTGTGTCTAAAATGCAGGGCTAAGTTAAGTTTCCTGCTGAATTTTTTAACTGCAGGATACTCTCTATCAAATTAGCCTTCTTGGCCAGTACAAAATTCAGCCCTCTCTCAAACAAATTCGCCCAAGCCCTAGTGACAGGTACCTGGGTTAGGTTTTATATCTTATCTTAAAATCATTCTCAGCATTACTCACAATGTTACACATTTCGTCAGCTTCAGTGTGACCATTCACACTTAATTCCTCCTGTAATAAGATTGATTCTGTCCCCTTCTCCCCCCTCTGGTTATTCTGTTGTGAATACATATACTAATTCAAATTGCATTGTTGGCCATTCCTCTGATTCATCAGTCTCTGTGACCTTCTCAGAGGTGGATTCCCTAAAGGGTGGTTGTCATTATTATGGACATTGTTCAATTCATCCCTTTCAAAATTCATCTCATTATTGAATGTTTGAATCTGTTGAACACGTTGTTGCCCTAATGGAGGGTCAGGATAGCTCCTCCCATTATCATATTCATTGTTGTCCCTAACCAACTTCTTATCTTTCCTCATTTTTAGTTCACAAACAGATTTATCTACACTGTCAACAACAGCTTTAAATTCATTAACCTTGCGAACAAACAACAGATCATTTCTAATACTAACATCAAGCTTGCATATTTCAGTGTTAAGACTGGACATTTTAGAAGAATTGTCAGCAATTAAAACTTTAAGCAAATCACAACTTTGCCTGTTAAACAAAGCATTCAGTTCATGATGCAAGGGTGAGTCTTTAATAAGTCCTGTGGAGTATCTCCACATCCGCAGCCCTTTCGGTACATGTTCACGCCAAAGACACTCCCCTAGATAACAGTTTTCAAGTTGTAATTTCTTATATTGAAACACGAGCTTCTGAAATGTATTAATTTGCATGTCCAGAGATCCTACATTGTCTCCAGTATTGCTGATTTCATTTCCTCATGTTACATCCCGTCTCAGCCATTCCAAAACTAAAAAATCACCTCCATTCACCCCACTACTTCCTGGTGCATTGCACAAATGCCAAAGTGGATGGACTTATTAAGGAAAATGAAGTTAGAATGGAGGATCAAGCCTGTTCGAACTTATCTCAATGATCAGACATTTCATCCATCACTCCTGCCCAAAGATCTCCAAGTTTGGTTGGAAGTGACCAGAGGGAGATGCTGTTTCTTTAAATTCAAACTGCTCTAATATAGACAGTTGGCTAACAAACAAAGAGTGTATCATCATACTTATGATATCTCTAATAAGAACAAAAAAACATCCTTTTTAGGTACATTACAGACCACCCAAATCAATCATTCAAGTTTTGTGTAATTGGTAATGTGGACCTAGGGCAATGTGTGGGTCCTTTTGACGATTATCGTGAACTCTTGGAAATTAAATGGCAGGTCAGAATGAACGCATGTGTACATCCTGGACATAATGACAGAATTTCTTTATGTCCCTTTCTTAAACTGAAATCTACATTTTGTATTTAGTTTTATTTTTATATTTAGAATGTAGGTTAATTCTGGTGTATATCTGGGCATTATTCTAGGAAAATTTCGGTTTTATGTTTTAATTTTCAACTTTTATTGGTTCATTTCTATGTATGTATTTTTTATTTTGTATTTATATGTAGTTGTATTTATTGGGCATGATTTTAGTTTTATTCTTCCATCAGGAAATTAATTAGCATAGGAAGTGTGCTTGATTGGTGCATAACCAATTACTAGGCAGGAGGGTTTATATATTAATTACTATGCTTTTGTTTTTACATTTATTCTGAAGAAGTCTTGTATTCTGAGATGAAAGTGCTCAATAAAACTTATAATTTTGTTATCTTTGGTGTTGTGATCTTTGTAAGTAAGTAGTCCTGGTAGGAAGGTGGGGGGATTGCAAGCAGTGATGGAATAGGGAGGGGCTGGGTATTGCTTGTTGATGTTGTTGTCGTTGTATTGTTGAAAAGTGGTGTAGTGAAAAAGGTGATGTGAGCTTTTTAAGTGTCAGGTATTGGTTAATAAAGGCATGTCAGACCAGAGCAAAATGGAGGTGAAGTAGCACACTGTAATGATGTATATCAAATGTGATGTCAAACAAGAGGAGGAACATGACCTCATAAAAAGGGCTAGAAAGGAGAAAGTATCAGAGCCTATGTGAAGTACTTTGGTAGTTAAGATAGATGAAATAATAATGCTTGTACTCTAACATAGTACATCAGCCTCCAGGTGCATCAAAGCAGGAGGATTTGAGGCTAAGAAGTAGGGTCAGTGTCAGACATCAACATGCATGAGGATGCGAATCTGCCAAGTGGAGGGTGGAAAAAGCAATGTTGCTATTAGAAAGACAACAGGACTTATGTGATGTCTTGGACCATGAATAGTCAGATGGTGCAGGGACATTCTAAAAATGACTTCATGGAGGAGTAGACTGGATTTTGCCTTAGTGTGAATCCTAAGGACAACCAGGTGGAATTTGTTAAGTCTTAGATTAAAATATTGCTCAGATCAGGCACAAAATCCTACCTTTCATCCTTGATTACTGCAATACCTATTACCAATAGCTTGTGGACAGGAAACTAACCCACTTACAGGGGCTATATAACTCATAACCTGGCACCTGATTTTGTGTGCCAGTTATATTTCCCTTGTGCTTTAAGACCTGTACCAGCCACCAGACACAGCCTAAACTGTGTTTATAATCTCAGCACTTACCTTCCAATAACAACACATTTGGAGTCCTGTCAATGTTAAAGAGATCTTGCTACCTTATACCCTACAAAGACCTCTCAGATAGTCAGGCAAGAGGCTTCTAGTTGTTCTCTGAATCAAAGTGGATATTTCTGATAAACTAACTGCTGCCCCAGTATGTTTAAAACCCACATAGAGGCCATGTTTTTATTTTTCTTTTAACTTATTGCAGTTTATTTTATAGTAATTTATGTTTTTACTACTGATTTTTTTTAATTGTAAGATGCCAAATTTGGACATCTAAGTATTAAAATAATAAAAAAAACTCAGTTTGTCTTTATATATGTATGCATTTATCTAGCAAATCTGTCTTAGTTGCATTTCATGGTTTTCATGGGTGGTACTGAATAGTGAAATACTTTTTCAGTACAGTGAGGCTCTAGTGTCAGTAATAAAAGTAGAAAAATACAAACAGATCTGTCAATGGAGTTTACAAAATACATTTAATGTATTATAGTGAAAAAAATTATGTTGTTGCTTGTACAGTGTTCCACTTCTTTTAGTCATGAGCACAATGGTTACTTTATCATTATAGTAATGAATTCTTCTGGCAGGCCTGTTTACTTTTAGTAAAACTCGCAGTACTTTTAGTGTAGCTAATTTTACAATTCTTTTCTCATCTCTATTCAACCAGTAGCATTTTAATTAAAAAATAATCCGATACAACAGACAAATAGCTTCACAGAACTGTCAAGTGTTTCCTTC
Source organism: Protopterus annectens (assembly GCF_019279795.1). Taxonomy (NCBI): domain Eukaryota; kingdom Metazoa; phylum Chordata; order Ceratodontiformes; family Protopteridae; genus Protopterus; species Protopterus annectens. The sequence goes on along the minus strand of NC_056734.1, from coordinate 694,168,840 downwards.
ACTAACTATGTATAATGTGACTGTACATTTGAGATTTGAAAGCAGAATGATGGTCAAAGTCTGAACCAGAAAAAAATGTAATATCTTAAAATCGGTATCATGCTGTGTGAATGTGGGCCTATTCCTACTTATTCAAGTTCGCAATTTGCTTGAAACACAGTGTGGCTACATACCCCGCATCCTTGGGGGGAAAAAAACAAACAACACTGTATTACAAAGCAGCCTGATATAACATCACAGAATTGTTTGTTATTGTGGTCATTTATGTTAATTTCCAGATAGCTGATATGCAATAACAATGGTTTTGGACATCGGTGCTAAAATACGACTCTGACATTGTCTATGTTGGTGTGAATGACCTGAGACGTACCTCCCTAGACTACATGAAAAGAGACATGGAAAAGCTCTCTGATCACGTAGCCCAGGCCGGTATGACCCTGACGCTGAGTAGCATCCTGCCCTCACCAAGACTGATGCCACAGTATAAAGAAAAAAATGATTAATTTCAACAATTGGCTAAGTTTCTGGTGTCATTCAAAGGGGATCCAGTATCTGTCCACCTGAGATGACATGCTCGACAAGCCACGTTGATTCGCAAGAGATGGCTTGCACCTGTCACCCTTAGGCTTTCAAATACTGGCCAAGGCTTTTGCCACCCACATAGTGCTTTTTTTAATCAAGGCTCAAAAGACAAACCCACCACCATAAATAGCACAAGTAACCAAAAACTGAGGGTAATGCTACTCAGTGCCAGAAGTCTAAACCTCAAAATGCATGCCCTCAAGGCACTCCCCAGTATGGAGAACATCGATATCTGTGCAGTAACAAAAACCTGGTTTAAGGCTCCAGAGAGCACCCCAGCACTACCAAGCTATAACTCATACTTTTCGGCCACAGAACCCGGACCGAAACACAAAAGGCGGGGGTGTATCCATATTCATCAAGGATACCCACACCTCCAGGTTAGTGGCACAGCACAATGCCTCAGAGATAATCCATGTGCAACTAACAAGGAATAAAACTGCAATTCAAATTGTAGCTTTCTACAAATCACCCATCATGATCAAGGACCCCCATTCCATGTTTCTGGAGACACTGGAAAATATAAAGGTCCTACCAAACACCCTAATATTGGGTGATTTCAATTACCCAAACATTAACTGGGAGAACTACTCAAGTAATAACTCCCTTGCCCAACGCTTCCTAGAATTTATAAGCTTGAACACTCTGGATCAACTGGTCAACACCCCCACCAGAGGTGACAACATATTGGACCTGGTCATCACCAACATGGGCGACTGGTGTTCCACACTGGAGGTCAACCCCTCACTGGTTAGATCAGCCCATAGTCTAATCACTCTGGATATCCGCATTCCATCCCCACCCCGAATCAAGGAAACCACTGTGAAAAACTTTTCAAAAGCAAACTTCACGTTACTTAAGACCGATGTGGAAAGTTTCACAGCTCCCATGCTAAAGGACAATGCTGTCCAAGCTGCTGAATCCCTTATAAAGGCACTCTATGAGCACCTGCAAGAATGCATGGATCATGCCATCCCAAGCAAAACCAAGACTCACTCCTTCAAGAAAAGGAAACCAATCTGGTGGACCCCTGCTATAAACAAGCTATACAATAGAAGGAGGAAACTAGTACAGAAAAGAGTAAAATCCAAAGAAGGAAAGAATTCCCTGATCAGTATCAGCAAGAAGCTACGATCCCTCATAAAATCATCCAAGGCTAGCTTCAAAAGAAAAAGACTCTAAAGATAAACACAAAGCGTTCTTTAGCTATGTCAAGAACCTAAGTGGAAACTCTCAGATCTGCTCTCAGTTAGTGCAGAATGGCACAACATACACTGAACTGACTGATATTGCCAACATTCTGGCAGATGGGTTTAGTGCAATCTTCACCCCACTCTCACCCCCCTAAATGGCCCATAACCATACCAGAACAATGTAGAGCCATGGCAATCACTGACACACAGGTTAAAACAGCCCTATCCATAGCCAGAAACACAGCTTCAATGGGACCATTTGGTGTCCCAAGCTGTGTCATACACGAGCTCCAACATTAACTAGATAGTAAACACACTGTTCAAACTCAGCCTCTCTACAGGCTACGTACCCATAGATTGGCACACAGCAACAGTTATCCCGCTCCACAAAGGTGGAGCCACAACAGACCAGGGAACTAGTGCCCTATAAGCCTGAATAGCCTGGTCTGCAAGGCTATGGAGCGCATCATCATGAAACTCATTAACAGAGACATTGGGAACCTCCAAACATTGGACCCTACTCAGTTTGGCTTTGTTAAGGGCAGATCATGCCTCCTAAATCTGTTGGACTTCTTTGAGACAGTTACCAAGGCTTTAGATGAGGGAAAGGAGGTCCACACAGCCTACCTAGACCTTGCAAAGGCTTTTGACACCATTCCCCATTCTGGTATTATAGACAAGCTCACCAGCTTGAACATAAACCCCTACATCACGAGATGGGTTGCCAGTTGACTCATGGACAGAAGCCACACGGTGAGAGTTGCAGGCTCTAGGTCCGACTCTAAACCGGTTACAAGTGGCATCCTCCAAGGCTCAGTCTTGAGACCCCTCCTGTTCGGTATATACTTCTCAGAGGTACAGGCAAGCACAGGAGGACTATGGCTGACCAAGTTCGCAGGCAACTGCAAACTGGGGGCCATAATTGACTCTCCGGCTGATACAGACATCCTCCAGAAGGGCCTCACTGAGACGGATACCTGGTGTCAAAATCATGGCCTCAAGCTGAATGCCAAAAAGTGCATAGTCATCCCCTTTGAAAAAAACAAAGTACCCACAAACTACCACATACGTGGTAGTCCCCTAAATACAGAAAATGTAATAAGGGATCTGGGGGACCCAAGTAGATAGTAATCTTTCCTTTGATAATTATATTGCCAAGGTTGTTAGAAACTCCTACTATGTGGCCCACCTAATCACAAAAGGGTTTACATCTAGAACAAAAGAGGTCATTGTGCCCCTCTACTCATTACTCATCAGACTCATCATAGAGTACAACGCCCCATTTGGGATGTACCTTACAAGACACCTGCAACAGGTGGAAAGACCACAGATGTACCTCACCAAGAGGATTACTGGCCTCAGATAGATGCCCGACTGAAGAAACTCCAGCTGTACTCAGTTGCATACCGCTTACTCAGAGGTGATCTCTGCCTGACATACAAGGCCATGTCTAACACAGAACTGATGGACATGCGCCACCTAACAAAACCCAAATTCCCGAGAGCCACATGCACTAGGGATCTAAATCTCACTACAATGATAAATAGCACATGCTGGAGGGATAGATTCCTGTCCCAGAGACTCCCCATGCTCTGGAACAATATTCCAATCTACATTAGGCAGAGCTGCTCACTAACATTCTTTAAGAGAAACCTTGACGAGTGGATGGGAAACAGAAAGTTTACCCCGGGGATCACTGCAGTGGCTCTGCTGGACAGAGGCACAGGGAACTAATCTTAGGGGGAGGCGAAAGCCAACACATACTGGCTAGGCTTATAGATGCCCTCGGCCAGATAGCCTAGTACTTACCTATGAATGTATGAACCTATGTAATTACTAAGAAATGAAATGTAATGCAAATCAATACTACTCTGACAGATAATCTGTATGTAATATTTAAGTCATTGCCATTTTCTAAACATTTTATACTGTATAATCTATCACGTTACACAGAATTGTAAGTTACTGTGCCTTTTAGTATATGAATGTGCTTTGCAGGCAAAACTATTTCTTTTTTGGTGTCTTTGTAGTTTCCTATACTATGCAAGCAAACCACGTGGAATAATAAATTATCTGTTTTCTAAATACACTCACCAACAGCACCTATTTCAAAATCAGCAGTTCTAAACAAAAAACCTTCCCAGTAAATCAGGATACTACATGACATAAAATGTGCTAGTGCTTTCATCACTGTATTTTTTGAAAATATACTTAATATTCTAATTGGTTAAGTATAGACTTAAGAATTATTTTTAACTGTTATGATAAAGTAGGAGTTCGTTACATACAAGACACCCGAGTGGTTTTGGTTTGCATCGTGTGCCGTCTTGTATTAATTCATAAAGTAAACTACTCTTTGCATATTACATAAAGACTGCCTTTGATTTCTGCTTTTATTGACACTGCATTATGCATTAAACTTTATGTATAGATAGAGATCAAATCAGTGATTCTTTATTGTGTAAAGCTTGCTATTCTTTATTTTGCTTATTGTATATCTTTTGTACATTAAAATTAGTTTCTGTATGATGAACAAATCACTTTACGAAATATAAAATGTGCCCTATACAGATTTCTGATACTTTTCAGTTTCTCATTATGAATAGGCTTACATTGTCTCATAGCTTCTGTTGTGAAATGATTGTGTTATACTCAAAGTGGTTTAGACGGGATATTGTTCTGTTGTCTTAAGTATGTAATGTATAAATGTAGGATTCATTAGTACATAGAGTCAAGAGAGGCCGATCTTCTATAAATAGACGCAGACAGTAAATGTACACAGTGTTACTAGAGCTGATGCAGTGTCACATATGGAATTTCCCACCAGTTTACATATATCTTATACAAATAATATACTACTGGGGCAAAAATGTTGTCTGTATGTTGTTGCTGCTAATTCTTTCCTAAGATAAACAACTTTGGAGAGGGTTGGCTTAATATTTAATAGTGCTTCCCTAACCATTTTCAAGAGAGACAGGGAACTGTGGATGGGAAATGATCACCTATGTTGCTAATGGACAGATGCAGCCTATAAATCTTGCTCTAGTTCGCAAATACTCCTTAAAATAACCTCTAGGGCACATAAACTTGCGGTATACATTTGGGACAACTGGCTAGACTTACAAAGGGCAACAGAAAGAATTGCAGAATAAATGTAGGCTAGGCTTATAGTGGCATTAGTCTAATCTACTCCTATGAATCTATGAACTTTATTATGCCAACAATTGCAGGACTGAGGTTGTTAATACACTCAACATACACTAATACATGCTATATATTCATAATTTGTTTTCCCTACAATTCAAGGACTGCAGTATTATTTATTTATTATTTATATTATTTGGTTAAATGGAGCTACAGACTGAGTTTGGGAAGCTACATAATTCATTCTTAAGAGACAAAAGTGTTTGTGGTGTAAAAGGAAAGAAAGTAACTTTGTCAGAGACTGAGCTAACACTTGAAGAAGCTGTGAATAAGTGCAGAGAAAGAGAATTAGCTAAAATCAATGAAGGAGGTTATTGTGGATCTGGATGTATAGAAGCAAAAGTCTGTAAAAATCAGTAGACTAAATCTGTTGTTAATGCAGTACAGGGGGGGAGCGTGGCAAGGGCCGGCGACGCAGTGCAAAAAATAAAGAGCGCTGTTGCGTTACTCGGTCTTGATGATGCAAATAAAAAGCTCTCAGATGAACATACGTCATGTGGTTTAAGGTGTGGTTATTTGCATGATACAAAGACCTGCCCATTTGCAAATAAAGAATGGAGAATGAAGAGACTATGAACTGATTAAATGATCAGTGCTAATATGCTGTGCATTAATACATAGCGTTGTTGTTGCATGATTGATAATTTTGTTGTGCAAAGTCTTATTATTTCACAATAAAGCTCTATTGTGCGAATTCCTGAGTCAGATATTATAGCAATAACCCATGCCTGGGTGTGGTTAATGCTAGATTTACCCATGGTTGGTGTGGGTTGGTCACGAGGGCAAAGCCCGAATGGCCAAACAAAGCCAACCGTGGGTAAATCCAGCATTACCCACACCCAGAAGTGGGTTATTGCTATTATACAATGACATTATTTAAGAAAAAAAATAATTACTTTTCTTAAATAATGGCATTGTATGATGCCTCCTTGCTGCCCTTCCGCAGCTGTCTGGTATTCTGCGGCAGTTCTGATGTACTGCGCATGAAAAAGCAACGAAGAAAGCAAGATCTCCGTTGCTTTTTACAAACTGTCTCGCTATATTAGACGAGTTTAACATAGCAAGACAGCTGTAAAAAAAGCAACGGAGAATCTCTGCTATTTTTTTTAAAGCTGTCTCGCTATGTTAAAGGAGTTTAACATAGCGAGACAGTGTTGCTGTAAAAAAAGAGTTATAGTAATGGAAAAAGTCTGGGTGACCGGACCTTTTTCCATTACTATAACTCAGATTTACAACGTGCACATTGACCAATCAGCGTGCACGTTTTTGAATATTAATGGGGGGGTCGTTGTATAATTTGCATTATTCAATGCATCCAGACATCAGCAACTTACATGGCTCATTACCAGTTTCAGTCATTATGTTTCTTCAAACTAATTTTTTTCATGCTGTGAGATTTTGCTCATGTTTATAAACAGGGCCATTGCTAGGCATAGGCTAACTAGGAGGTTTCCTAGGGGGGGGTCACTCTCCCTTGTCTCGAAGGGATGTTTTTGGTATTTATTTATTTTATGATAAAGACAAATGTTTCTTTACTATAAATAAGTTAAAAAAAATAAGTAAATAAATAAATACCTGAAAACATCCCGTTGACTGAAGGGAGAGTTGTGCCCTAGGGAAGAACTCTTGCACAGTTGGCCATTCAGTTTGTTGGCCCCTTGCTCATCCCACCTTTGATCTACGTATACAACAAATTAGGCAGATTATGGGCGGCACAGAGAAAGAAGTCAGTAAAGCATGAAAAGAAAGCTTAGGGATAGCATGGAGACAGGAAGTATATTTTTATTTTGTTTTTTTAATTTTTTTATTTTTTACTAATAGACAATCTGATCTTTTGGATGGCTAGAGGCTGGCTAGTTCTCAGCTGTCCCTAATTTTCTAGAACTCAGCATTTGTCTAATTTGCAGGCCCTGTCCCTCCATATCTGTCAACAGTCTGTATTTTTGATATATACTTTTCGTCTGTTCAATATAACATTTATGTTTTTCTGGCAACCCACTGAGGACTGGTCACTAAATAATGATAGACATTTAAGTTTCAGACTTCATATCCATCAGAAAATGCATGCTAACACATCTGTCATTCTAGCTACTTTTATAAAAAGAAATATTTAAAATCTGTCCCTGAATAAGGGCCTTTATTTCCCCATTATGTTTGACTTTGTCCATATTTTTTGAGCTGTGAAGTTACCTGTTAAACCACTGAGAATTACAGCTGGTCAGAAATGCTAGACAATGGAGTTATATGCTTCTCTTTTCTTAGAAAATTTTTGTTTATGAAAACCTGTTGTTTTGATAATTCAATTAATTTTAATAACATAAAATGCTGACCTGTCTGTGTTGAAATATGACTAACAGCTGCTATCTGGACATTATTCTGACTTTCCAGGATTACTCTGATTTTTATGTAGAAACTTGGAATACTTAAATGTGTGGCTACTGACATACAAGGCATAAAAATAGAAAATATATATGATAAAATGTAAAAAATAGAGAGACATGGTGCAACTTACTCCAAACACCACACACTATTTTTGTACAGGTTTGGTCATAGCATTGAATGACTGATGATACCAGAGAAATGGCCATGTGCAGCTAAGGAGCTACCCAATGCAATATATATTTATTTTACATTTGTTGACTGGGAAAGTCCAACTTGAGCCTATTTTCAGCAGAGGCCCAGGGAGAAACACTCCAGAAGCATGCCTCTAGAATGTGGGAAGAAACCCACAAGAATGCAGGGATAACATGTAAACTCCCCACAAAAGGCACCGCAGCCGAGAATCAAACCAGAGAACCTCTTGCTGAAAGGCAACAACATTAACCGCTGCACCACTGCACTGACTTGACTTCTTATTTACACACTTCTAAGAGCTTTGTAGTCCTGTGGCAAGGTCCTCAGCTTCCTGATGGACTTTCTACATCCTGCTTTTACACAAAAGTAATGGAGGGCATGTGTGATTGGAAAGCAGGGGCAGGATTTGCTAGTGCACACTCTATGGGGTGTTTAATCTAAATTTTGACAAATACAATACAGGGCTGTTATTTTTGCTATAACTGCTGGGGATGAGTTTTCTGTCGAAAACTCTTGTTATTTTTTTTAGTTTAAACAGTTAGTATCTGGCTTTTTAGGACTAGTGTACATTTGTAAGATTAGCATATTTTATGTGAATCAACATGGAATGCATTTAATGTGCGGCTACTTTTTGTTAGGAAGTTCACAGAGCTGGAATGCAATACATGGCCTTCATTTATTATCACAGTTATGTGAAGTTGCACACAGAGATAGCTAAAATGTCTGAGTGAGGGTTGCAGCTAGCATTTTAGGGTAACTAAACTGTTTCTGTTTGCTCACTTTAAACACTATCTGGCTTTCAAGGGAAGTGTGGATTTGTGTGAAGTAAGATGGACTACTTAACTGGACATCTGGAATATAGAAACGCATCTATAATTGTAGGGGCTGTCTGTAGAGGACAATAACTAGCTGCCTGCTGTTGCATACTCATTATTCTGGCTTTGTATGGCAAATGTGTAATTTGTGAAGCAACTTGCAATACTTAATGTATGGCAACTGTTCGTATGGAGCAAAGGTGAGCTACATTACATGGACACCCTCTTCTATTATAATTATACGTCTGAACTGTGCACATAAGTGGTTATAACTTTCTTGTGAGGTGAATGCCTTGATGAAAGTAAATTAACGTCTTGTGATTTGCTTAGTTTCAATCATATATTTTTTTTAAAGAGGCATAAAATGAATCACAGAGCATCCAGATATTCAGAACTTCTGGGGCATGTTGGCCCCCACACCTGAAAGCCGAATTAGTGGAATCTGTGGTCATCAAACAGGCTCCAAGATACTGAAATTACAGATGGTTAGGTGCTAAGATGCAAATTATTGGCATGTAAATTGATAGTGAGGTTATCTTGCATAAGGGATCTACAACAGGAACTGAAACAAATACATATTAAACAAACTATTCCAGAAATACAGGTCTATATTAGAAAAAGACAAAACCGAGAACGCTCACATGAGCAAAAATGCCGGGAATCAAAAGTGTAATTGTGGGGTCATGTTACAGTGAGGAGTGGGATATTTGCCCTTTTCTCACTGTAGTGTGACCTCGGAGTTGGAATATATAGTTAATGGGGGGCATGCAGCCCCCCACAATAGCAAGTTCGATTACCGGCATTTTCGCTCATGTGAACGTTCGCAGTTTTGTCTTTTCATTGTTCTAATATAGACCCTAGAAATACATATTGTTCTGAATGTGACATTGATCCAGTCAGTGATTCTAGTGTGCTCTGTGATACTATTGATGTACTAAACTGTGACTTTGAGTTCCTGAAAAGTCTTTAGTACAGGCTATGACTTTATCTGCCAAACTAACTGTAAAGTACTTAGCTTCAGAAGGCCATTTAAGATGACAGGAAGGCTGAAAGTCTATGTTATTAGTGTTGGCCAGGGACAGGGACAAAGATTTATGGTTCTCATAAAAGGAAACTCCTGTTTTCATGCAGGGAAGTCCAGGAATTACACCTGAGATTTTTTATTGTGATATCTAGCTTTTATTATGATTTGGTTTTAATTTTCTAGCACATCAATATACATGCAGAATGAAAGTAGATTCTATGTATAGAACACACAATAAAGTAAGTAGATAATATAGTAAGTAATACATTTTAGAAGAAATATAGGATGTGGTGAATGCTCAGGCCTAAAATAACAGAGTCCATGAAAATCATGTTTTCCCACACAGCCAAAAAATTGGGATTTATGGGTATTTTCCTAAGAAAAGTGGAAAAAATAGGGTCCCTGTTTGTGAAAACAAATATTTAGGGAAACTTGGTCAATATTACACCCTGCCCTGATAAATCAGAAATAGACTGTTTTACTGAAGTTCTGTATTTTTTTAAACATTCTCATCACATTTAGTGAAATCATGGAACTGAAGAGGTAAAGAAGTTTTGTTTAACTCTAAGACTGGGCGATTTCAGAAATAGTATAGTACACTTTAGTGATGTGGTGTTTAGGTGCTTAGGAGCTTGCCCTTCCCTCTCCAAGAAAATACACTTTTCATTTGTTTTGGTTTCACTGGATTTGGCTGACCTTTTGCATTGTCAGCTTTGTATTTTCACCTATGGAAGTTTCCTTTATGTATGGTTCTAGCATAAAAGACTGATGACTACAGCTGGTATACATGGATTTGCATTACTTGAATACGAATCATCATATAACCAAATGCATGACAGAAACTTGTGAAAATATATTTCATGTGATAACTCTAGTATAGTGTAGCATAGTAGATTTATTACTATCTATATGTTTATATGTTAACCTGTAGCATAAGGGGGAGGGATATAATGTGTGAGGTAATATAATGCTTTAAGATTTTGTTACCCATAAGGCTAATCTGTATGTTGGGTGTCATGTGGTACTTCCTGCTTGTGAAGTTGCTGTTATGATAGTAAATATAATGGACACATCCAGTACTCTCTAGTGTATGTCTGTAATTTACCAGCAAAGTCTAGGGTAATCCCAAATGAAATCAAACAGCACTGCTCTCTGCTATGTTTAACAGTACAATGGCTAACGGACAAAAATGTCTGCCTTAGAGCTCTAGGGTTTGATGTTCACTCCTCACCTCTTCTACTGTCTAAGTGTAATTTTCATGTCCATGTCAGTCTGGATTTTCTCAAAGTACTCCCATTTCTTCCCACATCCCAAAACAATATATAGTTTGCAATTGTTAATCAGCCAAGCATTGTTTCATATGGATCATTTTTATCTGGGCAAAATATTGAAGTTATATACTGAGGAAAGGTTTATGCCCATTACTCATTGTTGTGCAACCTTGGAATCAGTATATATAATTAGCAGAGGGTGAGGTAGTTTGGGGTGCAGTGTGGAGTGCCCCCCTGCAAAAACACTGGTTTGGGATTTTGTTAGATTTTGTTATGTCATGTTTATATATTTCTAACTTTAGATATTTTTCTGCTGATATTTCTGCTGTTGACAGTTTGCTGTTTAGATTATTTTAAGTATATCTAGCTAGCTATATATACTATCTCTCTCTATGTATGTATGTATGTATGTATATATATATATATATATATATATATATATATATATATATATATATATATATATATATATATGCCCAAACATTTCTTTTCCTTGTAAAACAATGTAATTGAGCACCCCTGAAAACACTTCCCCTAGATAGTGCCGTATAGTACTTTAACACCACCCTTATTAACATCCTAAATAGCTTAGCCCCCTGTAGATTTGCTTGACTAAGAAATTACTACACACCATGGCTCACGAAAAGACACCAACATTTTACTTAAATAAAGGGGCACAGCCTGGTTACACTGGAAAAGCAACAAAAAACATGAAACCTACAACTCTACAAACAACTTAGAAGCAAAGCCAAGTCCCAAATAAAATTTGACAAAAAACCTATTATACAGTTGCCCAACAACTTAACCATAACAATCCTAAAAAATGTTTGTCCACCATAAAAAACTATTTTAACCAGGTCAAACCACTACCCCCAAACCTAACACAGCTCCATCAAATGACAACACAGCCTATCAATTCAATACCTTCTTCACAAACTTAATTCACTCCCTAATTGACTCTCATCAAAATATACCAACAACTATTCCAAACTCAAATAATCCAACCAGTAACAGCTTTGCCTTTAATCCTGTTTCAACCCATACCATCAAAAAACTACTTAAAAAACTTTGACCCACTACCCTAGCAGCAGACAATCTACCTTCAGAATTTCTAAAGATAGCAGCAGATGCCATCTACTTCCCAGTCTCAATCCTGATTAATAGCTCTATCCCTGAAAATTGCATTCCACTAAACTGGAAAATATCCTACATTATTCCCTTGCACAAAGGGGGCAATAACACAGAACTAACTATAGACCCATTGCAAGTCAACCACCCCTTTCCAAAATATTAGGAAAATGTATGTATTCATACTCAGCTTTTAAACCACCTACTAACCAACAACCTCTTATCTCTCACCCATCACAGGTTTCACCTGCATCACAGCACCACAACTGCACTTCTTAGCTTCACTGACACTATAAACCAACTAAGAAAGCAAGGGAAATTTGTCTCATCTATTTTCTTAGACCTCTGTAAAGCCTTTGATACAGTTTCCCAACAGCAACTGCTCACTGAGCTTGCCAACCTGAATCTGAGCCAGTCTTCTCTGCTATGGTTCCCTACACTGTTTCCTGTCAACATAGGCATTCCTCAGGGTTCCATACCTGGTCTGCTACTCTTTTCCATCTTCACTAACGAGCTACACAAATCTACGCCTCTTGCTTCAGTCATTCAATAGGCAGATGACTCGACCCTCACCTGTACTGCATCTTGTCTAAAACAATTCGAAATCACTACACAACAATCCTTCTCTGAAGTGGAAACCTGGCTAGCTGAAGCTAAACTTATACTGAACCCATCCAAAGCCAAACTGATGCTCTTCTACCTCACCAAAACACTCAGTGCCCCTACAAAATTTCAGATACACTCCACCAACAACACCACTATATCAGCCATCTCCCAAACAAAATTACTAGGTGTAATAATCTTTGACATACACCAAGCTCAGACCATTAAAAAGACTCACATTAAACTAGGCTCCCTCTATCAAATTAATATTTATCTTACTAATCAAACTGGACAAGACAGAGCTAGAACTCATCTCTTGTCCACACTACTCTATGCCTTCCCCATATTCACTAACCTAAGCAAAACAGACCTTTCTAAACTCAACTCCTGTTACAACAAAATAGTTAAATTTGCCACCAATTCCCCACACAGATTCCACCACTACTCTGCCCTACACCAACTAAAACGGTTAGAACTTCCCCATCTTTTAATCTACACCCAGCTCATCACTGCCCATGGAATTATACACCAACCTGAAATAACCCCTGCTCTGCAACAGATACTTCTTCCCTATTCCAGCATTTGACGACTCCGATCTTCTAATAAAACTCTCCTAAATGTCTCTAAAAGCAACAAGGCCAGAGACTCCCTCTGTTCTAACTGTATTTCAGATATCTGGAATACTATTCCACAACATATTGTAGACACTACCAGCCCACCCCAATTTAAAAATCTTCTAAAAGAATACCTTACAAACAACTGGATCTGCTCCTGTATCTGCCCCAGTTAATTCCCCCAAATCCTAAACTGTCTACTCTCTTCACTTGTGTCCGAACATTACTTTCCCCACTGTCTTTTCTCACGACTGCAGTATATCTATTCCCTTCTACCTCTCACCCTATTTCCTCCTCCTCCTTCTTGCTCACCTTGCTCCACCTCTAATCTAACCTGCTAAACTTCCTACTTGGTCTCAAAAGTTTTTGATCAAGTCCTAACTTTATATCCAAGACAGTCCTCTCACATATGTATGTATAACTACCTCGCTGACCACAATAACCTGTACTTACACCACAAAATGTTATATTTTATCATTAGAATTGTTATGACATTCAAATTTTGGTAACTGACCAATGGAACTTTTCTCCCTGGGCCTCCACTGAAAATTAGTCTGCACCCAGTCGGACCATCCCAGTAAATAAATGTAAAATAAAATAAATAAATAAAAAGTAGATAAAGTTGTATTTTGTGTGCAGAGTGTATAAAATAGAGCTGCTGTCATAAATGCAAAGTATTCTTTTAAGCATTTAAGGTAAATAAAATGTTTTTCCTTAGGACCATGTAGTAAGTTTGTTATATTGGATAGTGAAGTATTGTTATTATTTTAAATGGGAATATTGCTTTAAGAGGATAGAGACACTTTGCTGTATTAACTACAGCTGGTTTGCATAATGGAACAGTAAATGTTATATAAGGGGGGGGGGGTTGAGGTAAACCTATTCAGAGTGTTGTTTGCCTTTACTATATAGGGGATTTGATGCTCAGAACAGTTATTTTGGAAGAGAGATAACACAGTGAATAAAGATCTGGAAGAAGACACCGAGAGGAAGCTTGAGTTTGTTCCTATTATAGGAATATGCCTATCAGTTAGCACAGAAGAGCTCTTCATGAGCTATTTCCTACAGTACAGGATAAAGTGTTTGGTTACTTCATTTTCTGTTTGCTGACTATGTGCTCTAATAAAATCACTGGAAAAGGGCACTTGTGTCCAGTGATCTTACCTGGTCAACAAATAAAAAATAAATCTCTACCTACCTCTCTATCTATATACATGAAATCCAGTGATAAGGAGAAGGTGCATGCATCTCAGTTAAAGACAAATAAACAACTCCATCACCAAACATATAATGCAAGGCTGATGCACTGACTCCTGCAGAGTCCAAAAGCACAGATTATGGTTTTATCATCATCAGTGTTCACCCCTTTGATATGTACCTAACCAGGCATATCCAATAATGGAACATCCACAGAGGTTCCTCACTAAAAGAATACAGAGCATAAGTAATATGCCCTATCCAGACCACCTCAAGGCCCTATCCCTGTATTCTGTCTCCTACATGTTGTTCAGGGAAGATCTATGCCTGGAATACAAGGAATTGTCAGACCCCACTTTGATGGACCTCCTGCATATCCACAAAACAAACAGCACTAGAATTACCCGTTCTAAATACTTAAACCTGGCCTGTAATATAAACAGAATCTGCTCAGGAGACAGGTATGTACCCCAGAGACTACTCCTTCTCTGGAGCAGGCACCCCATCCATGTGAAGCACAGCTCCTCCCTAACCAAATTAAAGTGTAACTTAGACAATTGGATGGGGAACAGGAAATTCTTCCTTGGTTTGGCACCTAAGTCGCTAATAGACACAGGCAACCCATAAATGGTTCATCTCCCAAGCCCCTGCTTACATTTAACAAGGGTAACAGAACTTGTCAGAGATTTGGGATGCATGGCTAGGCTTAAAAAGGCCCTTGTGGTCATTAGCCTGGTAAATATATATGAGCCTATAAATCTAAAAAGAGTTACATAACCTCACCTTAAATACATATAGATCACATGACCTTTCAAAATTCTTTTGAAAAGCTTAAACATTTTACCATAAATAATAATAGAATAACCCATACATAAAGCAAAAATATAAAATGCATGAAATGTAATTAATTTCATACACAATTAAATATATATACATTTTTTAATAAATGCATATTGATAAATAATGGACAGGGCACTGTATGGAAAATTGTATAATACTTCATTTAGTTATGGTGAATAAAATGCAGTTTTCTGAAAATGTAAAAGTTGTTCTCTTCTAACACACTGTATTCATTGTTTAAAAGAGCTAACAAACTGAGGATTATAGCCCCTAGTATAAAACTGATGCAGCAGTCCTTTGGATTCCCTTTCACAAACCTGTGGGTCACTAGACGTACTCTTTGTTCTTAAAAATTGAGAAAAGGAGATGCAACATTTCACATGTGAGGGCTAATGCTCTGTTAAACCTGCCTAATGGCTCCATTACCTTCACCAATTGGCTCATTTGTTACATCTGGGATGTGAGCCAGGCACCCCCTCAGGCTAGGGAGGAGACCTATAATCTATTTGCTCTAGTTGAGAGTATGTTGTCAGCCTATTTGTTCCTCCTATGAAAAGAGTCAGGAGCAGGATAACTTCCTGAAGTAGTAGAGTATCCCAGCTTCTACCCAGGAATGCTTCTACCCCTGTGGCAGCTCTGTGAGCTCCACAAATGCTGCTGGTGTGAGGGTCCATACCTTTGCCTTCGCATTTGGCTAGGAGTATCTGCACATTGGCAATACATGCTCAGAAGTTTATAATCTCATTTGCATAATAAAGCATGTGACCAGAACACTTAGTTTTGAGTTAGACTTGTCATTTTCTAGAGTTATTTCAATCTTCCCAATTCACTTTGTAAGCAGAGATCTCAGACTGGAACCCTCACATCACTATTTCATCTGTCATACAGAAATGCTTTCAAGCCTGTCCTTTACAGGTCCATCAGAAGGGGTAGCCTGTTGTAAGATAGCCTGTAAGAGCTGTCATACAGCCTATCATATCTCACTGCTGAACCCTGGCACCTCAGTATACAAAATGATGAGGTAGGAAGGTACACCTGTACTCTTGTACATAGACACACCTGAGATACTATATCATAAAGCCTGTCAGGTATGACTAGGTCTTCATGCCTCTCCCTTGTCTCTGTTGTGATGCCGTCACACAGCAACTCACTCAATACTCTGTCTTACCATATGAAAGATGGTAACATCTGTTCTAACTTAACTGTCCTGGCCCTTCCTGTAAGCACCTATCTCACTAATAAATGACAGGTTACCAGCTAAACAGACATATGCCTAGCTGGGCCACACAGCCAATCATGAGTTTATTATACATAGATATGATCTCCCTTTTTTTCAGAAAAAAGGTTACTCACTTTAGGAAAAACAAGAAAAAAATACTCTTCTGTGACTGCCAAAGGTGGTTTCAAAAACTAAGCAAATGTATGTGTAACAACATAAACACACCACCACAGGCTACTAAAAATATGCTCTTCAGAATAAAATAAAAACTTTAATTGTTAAGACTTAAAACAAAATGCACAGCAATAAAACAAAGCCCTTGTTGATTTCTATATGATAAGCGCTTTTGGCTAAAAGTCTTCATTGGTTCATAGGTTCATAGGTAGGTACTAGGCTATCAGCCCTAGGGCCAAAGTAAGCCTAGCCAACAAGGTTCCCTGGCTTACGCCACCCAAGAAAGTTAATTTCCTGTGCCCCTGTTGAGCAGAGCCACAGAAGTAATCCCTGGGGTGTATTTGCTATTTCCATCCACTCATCAAGATTTTTCTTGAAGAGTGCTAATGAGGAACTTTGCTTGACATAAATGGGGTAGCTTGTTCCAGAGTATAGGAAGTCTCTGGGACAGGAATATATCCCTCCAGCATGTCCTGTTTATTGTGGTGACAAGGTTTAGGTCCCTAGAGCATGTAGCTCGGAGGGATTGGGATTTCTTTAGGAGTAGCATGTCCAACAGCTCTGGGTTTGACATTGCTTTATATGTTAGGCAGAGATCACCTCGGAGTAGGCGATATGCTACAAAGTAAAGCTGGAGTTTTTTGAGACGGTCGGTGTAGGGCATCAGTTTGAGGCCAGTAATCCTCTTTGTGAGGTACTTTTGTGGCCTTTCCAGCTGCTGTAGATGTCTTGTAAGGTACATACCAAAAGGGGCGTTGTACTCTATAATGGGTCTAATGAGTGATGAGTAGAGGAGAACAATGACCTCTTTTTTTCTGGATGAGAAGCCTTTTGTGATGAGGTTTGCCACGTAGTAGAATTTCCTGACTATTGTGGCAATGTGGTTATCAAAGGAGAGACTACTGTCCACCAGGGTCCCAAGGTCTCTTATCACACATTCAGCATTAAGCAGACTGCCTCCTATGTGGTAGTTCATGGGTACAGAGTTTTTATTAAAGGGGATAACAATGCACATTTTGTCACTGAGCTTGAGGTCATGTCTCTGACACCAGTCATATGTCTCAGTGAGGCCCTTCTGTAGGATGTCCACATCATCTGGGGACTTGACTATGACTCCTAGTTTGCAGTCATCTGCGAACTTCATTAGCCAGAGGCCTTCTGTGTTAGCCTGTACTTCAGAGAAGTAGATACCAAACAAGCGAGGTCCCAGGACTGAACCCTGTGGTACTCCACTTGTCATTGGTTTGAAGTCAGATTTGGAGTCTGCAACTTTTACAGTGTGGGCTCTGTCAGTGAGCCAGTTGGCAACCCATCTTGTGACATAGGGATTTATACCTAGTTTAGTGAGTTTAGCTATAATTCCAGAATAGGGGATGGTGTCAAAAGCCTTGGAGAGGGAAAGATAGGCTGTGTAAACCAACTTACCCTCATCTGTGGCTTGGATGACTGACTCAAAGAAGTCGATCAGGTTCAGAAGGCATGATCTGCCTTTCACAAATCCGAACTGGGTGGGGTCCAGAGTTTGGAGGTTACCAATGTCTTTGTTTATGGGTTCCATGATGATATGTTCTATGGCCTTGCAGACCAGCCTTGTCAGGCTAATAGGGTGATAGTTCCCAGGATCAGTGGTGGCTCGCCCTTTGTGGAGTGGGATAACTGTTGCTGTGCGCCATTCAGTGGGCACAAAGCCTGACGTGAGACTATGATTGAACATGGTGCTTAAGTGGGGAGCCAGTTCATACTGAAGTTTGTGTAAAACGCAGCCTGGGATGTTGTCCGGTCCCATGGATGCTGTGTTTTTGGTTTTAGAGAGTGCAGTTTTTACCTGCATAGATGTGATTACAGGGACTCTGCATTCTTCCTGTATAGATATGGGCCCCTTAGGGTGTGAGAGGGGGGTAAAGTTAGCCCTAAACCTATCCACCAGGATTTTGGCAATATCAGTTGGTTCTGTAATTTTTGTGCCATTGTACTGTAACTCAGTGCAGATCTGGGTCTTGCCATTGAGATTCTTGACATAGCTATAGAATGCTTTATGGTTGCCCTTAGAATCAGTGGTGATTTTTTTTTCGCAGCTAGCTTTGGAGGATTTTATAAGGGATCTCAGCTTCTTACTGAGGCTGACCAAGGAGCTCCTCCATTCATGGGATTTTACTCTCTTTTGCAACAGTTTCTTCCTTCTGTTGTAGAGTTTGTTTATGACAGGGGACCACCAGATTGGCTTCCTTTTTTGGAGGATAGTGTCTTGGCTCTGTTTGGGATATCACGATCCATGCACTCATATAAGTGCTTATAGAGTGCATTTGTGTAGGATTCAGCAGTCGTAACTATATTGTCCATCTGCATGGGTGTCATGAATTTCACCACTTCTGTCTTAAGATGCATGAAGTTGGCTTTGGAGAAATTTTTTACTGTGGTTTTCTTAATGGTGGGTGGGGATGGGATGGGATGTGGATATCTAGGGTGATTAGCTTATGGTCGGATCTGACCAATGAGAAGTTGACTTCAGGTGTGGAACACCGGTCACTTGTGTTGGTAATGACTAGGTCTAGAATATTGTTGTCCCTGGTGGGGGTGTGGATAAGTTGATCCAGAGCACTGGAATTTATGAATTCCAGAAAGCGTTGCTCAAAGGAGTTGGTACATGAGTAGTTTTCCCAGTTAATGGTGGGGTAGTTGAAATCGTCCATTATTAGGGCGTTTGGTTGAACCCTAATATTTTCCAGTATATCAAGAAAAGAGGAGTGAGAATCCTAGGGCAAGGTGGGGAATCTGTAGCAAGCTACAATTTGGATTGCAGTTTTTCCCAGAGTTATTTGCACTTGGATAACCTTGGATGCATTATGCTGCACAACTAGCCTGCAGGTGTGGATATCCTTAATGAATATGGACACACCTCCGCCTTTGGTGTTCTGGTCCAGGTTAGATGGCCGGAAACTGTGGTATGAGTTATAGCCTGGTAATGCAGAGGTGCTTTCTAGAGCCTTGAACCAGGTCTCAGTCACTGCATAGATATCAATGTTCTCCATTTTAAGGAGTGCCTCGAGTGAGTGCATTTTGAGATTTAGACTTCTAGCATTGAGTAGCATTACTCCCAGTTTTTGCTTGCCTGTTTCTGTTATGGTGGTGAATTTGTCATTTGAAACTTGCCTAAAAAAGGCACTATAGGGGCGGCAATACCCTTAGCCAGTATCCGGAATCCCAGGAGTGACAGGTGCAGGCCATCTCTGGCAAAGCATTGTGGTCTGTCGACCATGTCGTCCCAGGCAGATATTAGATCACCTTACACCAGAAGCTTAGCCAATTGTTGAAGTCACTCATTTTGTCCTTGTACTGCGATATCATTCTGGGCAATGGCAGGATGCTACTCAGGGCTAGGGTCATACCTGCCTGGGGTACAAGATCGGAGAGCTCTTCCATGTCTCTTTTCATGTAGTCCAGAGAGGTGCATCTCAAGTCGTTCACACCAACATGGACAATGACAGAGTCATATTTGTACTTGTTGTGGAGTGACCTGAATGCGTGGGTTATGTGGCGGATACTGACACCTAACAGGCAACTGACAGTAACCTTCTCCTTGTTAAGCCTGGTGAGTGGGACATCAGTGTGCCTGACTATAGAGCCACCTATGACTAGTGTGTTGGGTACATTGTTTTGCCCTAAGGGCTGTGGTTTATTGGCACACTGAGTCTGTGAGCTATGTGTCATTTGGGTTGTGTTGGGGTTGGTGGTTGCTTGCGTTTCTGCTTTGGAGGTCTCTGTTGCTTGAGCAGATTATTATTGAGAGCCTCTGCAAATGTTTTTGTGTTTCTATGTGTGGATTTTGGTGGTGTAGGTTTAGTGGGACTATGTGATGAGTGTGGTGTGGTGTAAGTGTTTACCTTCTCCTCTTGACTGTCAAGTTCAATCTTGGTTGGAGAGAGCTTTACCTCCAGTTTGGCTAGATAAGTGCATCTCTCACAGGTTGTGGTCTTCAGATCATAAAGAATCAAGTTTCACAGGGGGCTAAGATAAATGAATGCAACTCCAATCATGTGGCTAAATCTAAGCCAACACCTGTTTCCAAGCAATGTGTTCACAACCAATCAGAGACCTTGAAGGGAACACACCTCCAAGTTGCCAAATAAAGACACTTTTCTTGAAAAAACAGCACATACCAGTCTACACTAATCAATGCTGTTGTTATTTCAGTTATTTCTTCTCCAGTAAATAGTTTGGGTTTATATAACTACTTAGTGCTTGTATAAATAACATCAGTCCTTTTAGAATGAAACTTATCAAAAACTATAGTAGTTCTAATTCCATTGCTGAGACAGTCATTAATTTATCTTGGTTCAAACTGGCAAGCAAAATAAAGGACATAAAGACATAGTGGAAATTGAATTATTGTGCTGATAAGAACAAACTCCATGGGGTTACTGGTTCAGCATCTAGCATTCACTGTGTACTAAAGACAGATTATGAATGAGAAAAGGTTAAATTGGATTGCCATATGAACCATTGAGGTCTGATTTGGTAACACTGGTTGGCTGTATAACAGCAGAAATTAACAAGAATTACTGTAAAACATAGTAGATTGATCGCCACACCAATAAAACATGATTCATTTGTCTCAAAGGCTGAGGAGACATACCATCAGAAGTCATACAAACAAGATAACTGCAATTAATATGACTAAAAGAGCAGCAGGATAATGCAATAAGACATCATTTTATTTATTTTTATTTATTTGGCATTTGTTGAACGGGTTGGTCTGGTTGAGCTGACACCCTTTTTCAGTAGAGCGTCATGCGTGAACTAAATCAGTCGAATGGGTTGTTATTAGCTAATAATAATTAGAAGTATGTTATACATCTTGGAGTCCTCTTTCTGAGACATCCCTTCTACAGCATTGTCATGAGTGCAGTGTCTGGACAAGAGAACAAGGAGTCCTGCTTCAAGTGTAGAATTATTTTTTTTTACTTGACCTAGTGCTGGGCAGTGATTCAAATGAAGTATCTTACAAGTGAGAGAATTGGATTGTAATATAGCTCCATTGGACAGTAGGTAGCTTATTTGTTTTGTGTAAGGTTAACAGTGATATTTCAGTTTTTTTTTCCTCCAAATTTTTGGGATTTCTAATAGCATGACAGGAATGGACCCCATTCCTAAGTCAAAGTATGATTAAAGTTCATGAAATTAGTATTGTTTCAGTCTTTGGTGCTAGCTAGAAGTGCTCTTCATAGCACCTCCAATGTTTCCAGTAATGACTCCTTCTGCAAATTCAATTTGTATGGAGTTACATGTATTGGTAACATATCTAGATATGATTGCATATTCTTTTTTATAAGACCCATTGCTTCTACAACTATTGGAACTGCCTGGATATCTTTCTTCCACATTGCTCTAATTTCTGCCTGCAAATGCTGATATTTTATGACTTTGTGTCTCTCTGATGCAAGACACTGTAGTCACTGGATGTGGCAATTTCAGTGATCCATGCTACTTTTGTCTTCTTTTCATGGACCACTATATCTGGTTTTCTTGTATCTGTCTTTTGAACTGTTGGTAATGGGTGATCCCATGTGATGTAGACTTCATCATTTTCTATGATGCTTTGTGGCTCATATTTCCAGTGTTTTTCAGCTACTTCAGTATGATTATGTTTTGCATAATCCCCAGTGCAACAGTCTTGCCACATTATTATGCCTTTCAGTATACAGTCCTTCTGCCATTAGTATATCACAACCAGCAATGAGGTGTGCGACTGTTTCTAATTCTGTTTTACAAAAGGTACATTTTTCTGTTTATCCCACATGTTCAATGGACTTTGTAAACCAACATGTATGTAGTCCACTATCCTGGGCCGTCAATATTAACCTTTCATCTCTTGGTTTGAATTTGCCTCTCCTTAACCATTCCTGCGTTTGATCCTGATCAACATGAGGTTCTTTCAGGAGTTTTCTATACTTGCAACTATATTTATGCATTTTCTATATTTCTTGCCTTTTCATCTGGTCCTTCACCTTATATTCTTTTGTTTGTTTTTTTGGCAATTCAGTTGCTTCCTGATATTTATCTGCCTTTGATTTAATTTCCATTCCTGCTTGACACTGATATGCTTCTGCTAGACTAAGCAAGGAAGTCATCTCAGATTTATTCTCCTCATGTTTCAAAACTTTCACTATATTTGGGTCTTGTGAGGTCAATCTTGGGGCATTCACCATTTTCCTGTAGAGTTTGTTTATTAGCACTTGAAGTCTAAGGCAGTAGCTAGTTGTACCTGCTCTAGTTGCAGGCAGGACATGCTTTAAAGGGGGTTAGAGTATACAATGAGTGGGGTGAAGGGCTCCCCTCAATGCAAGCTATCAGGGGATGCAAAATATCAGGAATGTTAAAGTGGAATGCCAGCATTACAGTCAGCACTCTGACTAAGCACTAAAGGTGCGAGAAATTATTCAGTTAGATCTTCTTGCATGGAGATTTATTTTTTCTTGCGAGTCAAGTTTAGATGGGGATGCCAAGTAACCTAGCTACTAACCTGAGAACACCCCTTTGTCCTGACCTCATTAATAACATGTGTGAGAATCTATGACAGGTAGCAAGCAGTTCATTAACCCTTGTACAGAGTTGGGAATAGAGTAAGACAGCTGTGGGCTGACCTTGACCCCAGAGTTTCATTTGCTCTACAAAGACACTCCATTTGTTCATGTTACCAAACTTTTTTATAGTGTGAAATAACATGGTCCTCTTTTTTCTGGAATGCATGCTAAAGCCTATTTTACAGAAGTAGTGAGGTCAACTTCTCAGATCTTATAATAAAATAATTCTGGGATAGCAATGAGGATAATTTTAAATATGTCAGCAGAAGTGGTAGTTAATAACAGGCCCAGAGCAGATCACAGAGGGACACTCACAGTGACTTTGACTGGGAGGCTGTCTGATCGATCCTTACTCTTAATTGCCTATTATTAAGGCAGTCTTTAGCCAGATGAGTAGAGTAGTGTTTAGGCCATGGAGTCTAAGTTCAGAGGATAATTTTATGGCTTAATAATGTCAAAAGCTTTTGACAAATGTATATCTATGTCTATATCTATATCTAGTATATATATATATATATATATATATATATACATATATATATACATGGATTTAGGACTGTTGAATGAAAATTCAACAGTCTGAATCCACTGTCACCGAACACACTTTAACGAAAGCGCGAAAAAGCACTTTCATTAAAGTGTGTTAAAAAAAAAAATAAACATTACATTTACGTTTTTGCAGGGGGGCAAGCTCCCCTGCACCCCCTACATGGGGGCTGTGCTCCCCACACCCCCCCTACTTTTATATTCTCACTTTGACATCGCTCTACAGTGGGGAAAAGGGAATTTTCCCTTATCCCCACTGTAGTGCGATCTCTGCAACAGGCATACTTATGTAAAAGTGCTTCTTGGGTGAAAAGCACTTTCGCGTAAGTATGCCGGGCCATTTCACATCCGGTGAAACGGCCGCTCGAACATTAGTCCTGGTACCTATATATATATATATATATATATATATATATATATAATATATATATATATATATATATATATATATATATATATATATACATACGTGTATGTATGTATGTATATACACCAGTTAATTTACACATATCTGCATTAAATTTTATTGTGTGGATGACCATGTAAACAAGGCTGCTGTCGCCACTGCAAAACCATGATTGCTTTTGTTAAAGATCTCATAGTTGCTCAAGTAGGTTATTACATGGAATTGTTGATGGTCATTTAGTTTTTTTGATTGGAGACTAGCTGCATGATGGATATTGTTCACATTCAAATCAGAAGTCTCCAAAATAATGGAGTAAAGTTTCATTATAAAATGTATTACATTTTGAAGTGTGTTCTTGGTTACTGATGTGCATTTGGTGAGGGGCATTACAAAAAACACCTTTGGCAGGTGTCATCTCTGAGGTGACCTCCTGTCCATGCACAGGTATCTGTCTCTTAATCCATACTTTTGTATAGAGATGTCCTTTCTGTAATTTTTAACATGTAGTCATTTTAAAAGCACCAGATTTCTAACAAAACTTAAGCCTGCAAAGCTGTTTGACCTTATTTATATCATAGTTAAGTGCTTACGTTAGCATCTCATCAGATCCATACATCCTCTTGGAATTATATATTTGAAGAACATGCAATTCATTTAATTCTGTTGTTAAATATAATCTATTCCTTTGCTGCATCTTTGAAATTATAAGTAAGTTTGCATAAATGCATATAATTTGGAGAAGAAAGACCACTTTCTTTTAGATCAAATATTTTTTTTTTTCGGAGACAAAATACTTGAAATTGCAGTACAGCTTTATTTTAGCTATCTGAGTATGCTCAGAATAAATTACATTGAAGAACTGTAATTATCTAACAAGCTCTCCAGACCCCAGCTGTTAAATGGATGGAAGAGAAAATTGGTTAATGCAGTGTAAAATTCAATGCAGTCAATTATTTTAAGAGCTCAAGTGACCTGTGGTTCACATGTCAACTGATCTTCAACCGGGTACCTGTTGAGTCACGTTCACAATACAGTCAAAAGTATTTAGGAAGCACCAAAATATACAGGCTTGGGAAATGAAAAGAAGTGCTTAATAGCGCAGCTATTACTATAGCACAAACATTTGTTTTTAGAAGCTGAAACATTTACATACATTGTGATGTTTGACTTTTTTTGCAGCATCCTTTAAGATGAAGGCAGTACATGTTTGCAGAGTCAAACAGCCTGGTCAGCCACTGAGGTGTAATTGGTATCACTGCTCATGTCATCATAGGACAAAGCAGCAGGATTGTATTATTAAAAATTAGCCATTGTGTGATAGCAATTATGTTTTCATGTAATTGCCTAGTAACATCAGCCCTGGAGAAGCTCCGGACTCAGAGTGGTAGCTTGCTTCAACCCAGTTTGAGAGACAACTTTCATTACTTAATTACAAATGTGAAATGATGGAAAAGTAGAGACTAGTTCAAGAAACAAAGCAATCATTGTTGGATCTGTAAGAACAGAGATTTTAATAATTAGTATATCATATACTCTGATGTGAACACCTTAAGAAAGCACAGAGAAATTGCTGCATTTTCATCAAACCATTATTAACAATTGTTGAAAACTCTTGTCACAAGACTCATTTCTCTTTATTACTTCTAACTTTTGAAAATATATTACTTCAAATACTTCAAACACCAAGTACGTGACATCCCCTTTAATTAGAATTAAGAAGATGCCCCTCTTTTACTATACAGTATGTATCTACATTTATATAGAGATTCCATAAACTTGTCAGTGCACTAGATGTACTGGGTCTTGGGACTGATACGTGTCAGAAAGTCTAAAAGAATGAACTTTATTAAAAAAACTCATGGGCAGTCCTAATATCATAGTAGTTTCTTGATTGATAAGTTGGTCATAAGGAGTAAAGTACTGCCTGTCTTACATAAAGAGTACAGCAATGCTTATCTTACATAAGGAGTACAGTAGTGCCTGTCTTGCATAAGGAGTACAGTAGTGACTGTCTAACTTGAGTCATAAGGAGTTCAGTAGTGCCTGTCTTACATAAGGAGTACAGCAGTGCCTGTCTTAAATAAGGACTACAGTAGTGCCTATCTTACATAAGGAGTACAGTAGTACCTGTTTTACATAAGGACTACAGTAGTGCCTGTCTTACTTGAGTCATAAGGAGTACAGTAGTGCCTGTCTTACTTGAGTTCTCTCTAACTGCCTCATTAGAAGAATATGATAACTTGTCAACGTCTGACTTCCTAGATGATCCTGTGTCTGAGATTTCAGGGAAGGTGA
Source organism: Protopterus annectens (assembly GCF_019279795.1). Lineage (NCBI taxonomy): Eukaryota > Metazoa > Chordata > Ceratodontiformes > Protopteridae > Protopterus > Protopterus annectens. Next base: position 694,142,574 of record NC_056734.1, on the reverse strand, counting down.
AATCTGATTTGTTGATGCTTGCACTACAGTCTTTGATAGCTCCATGCATACCTCTCTACCACATAGTAAAAGAAATCTGGACAGAGCCAGAAATAATGGGGGGGACCCCAATATACAGACAGATTGTAAACATTGTTCTTTTATACTTATAACGTTGCTACAATACTTGGATTTGTATTAGGGTGCATTTTCTAAAGGATATGAAATGTGAAACTCAAATGTATGTCATTATTTAATTACTTCATTCCTTGATTTGCCAGAAAAAACACAGATTTTATGAAAAATATATGAAAAATAAATTGGCAAAAATCTGGACATTCTGCAAAAAATCTGAACAGCTGAGAGGTATGGCTCCATGAATCCAGTGTTCTGGCTCTCAAGCACTTCAGTAATATTATGTTTCTCTGGTTGCATCTGCAGATATATATTATCACCATGAACTAAATTAGGTCCTGGGATTTGGTGATGCACTGGCACAGTTCCTTGACCTGTGACTTTTGACCTTTTTATCCAGTGTTACTCTACTCCTAACTGGGAAAAGCCGAAAGACAAAGAAGAATCCAGTGTTTCTCTAATGCTTTCTTCTTCTATCAGGAATGGTGTGTGTCTGCACATTTATCATGAAATGGTTTCAATTTTAGCTGCCTTGTCTGCAAAAACTCTGCTGCTTACGTTACACTTTCTGACCCTAGTAATGAAAACATTGTTTGGGGCTTTTATCCCAGCCTTCTTTCCATCAATCTGCGCAAGGGAGACAGTTCTATTCTTTGCAGTAGTCACATACATCAGCAATGAGAAATACCAGTCAATTTTATAGGAGACATTGTATTTCTGTACAATATTCCTTACAGTTTGAATCACTTGTTCAGCATGTCCACTGGACTGCAGATACATGGGATTCATCATAACATCTTTAATTTCTAATGCTTTACTCAATTTCTGAACTCTGGGCATACAAACTGTGTACCGTTAAACAAGCAAGTTGGTCACAAGTACCCGAAACTGCACTGATAAACCAAAAAAAGGTACAAGCCAGATAGCCAGTCCCAGATGATTGTTTATTCCACAAATCCATGAACCAACACTGATAAATCACACTGCAAACCAAAGAACATTAACATAGTATAAAATATCCTAACGTTTTCGTTGTATCACTTCATCAGATGAATACCACAATCAAAATTGACTGTTTAAATAGAAGTTTAAAATGTTCACATCCAATGAAAATACAAAAACAATTAAAACCTTATTTAAATTGTGACGTGTTTGAAATATTTTGTTAAATGCTAAAAATATATACCATATATATATATATATATAAATATATATATATATATATATATATATATATATATATATATATACGCATTTAAAAGTACTGAGAATATTATTCTAAAAACTGAATGTTCACTGTCAGGACCTGATTTTATAAATCAATAAAATCAATAAAATAATAAAAATTGAATAATATGTAAATGAAAGTGTATCAAGTATATGCAATAAAACAGCTCCATCTTTTGGTGAAAGTAAAAAGCATTCTTAGAACATGAATATACTTTTCCAATGTTTCCCTGAATTGTGATATGGATAACAAAAGTGAAAGCCATAACTGTGGCATAACTAAAACATTGTCTAAGTTTAAATATAGTTCCAAAAGGTTTATGGGTATGTAAATACCCGAATAATGTTAAAGAAGGATCTGATTTTCATAAAGATTTATTAAGAGCATTTGATAGATGTGGTATGGACATTATGAGAGCCATTATACGGAATAATGAGCTTGAAATGGAAGTTGTTTTTCATCAGGTTGAAACTGTGAACAACAAAATAGTGAATGATTTGTTATTTTCGGTTGAAACAGAAAAAAACAAATACATTAATATGTTAGCTAATATTGAGTCAAGATGTAAAAAGACACAAGAGAGAAAGTTAAAAAAAAAATAGATAGAGATGTTAATGAATATAGTAAACAGATACATTATCCAAGGCCTAGGAAATACAAAGAAAACAGCAATTCCCAGAACATGTCTTTCAGCGACAATCATATGGACAGATGGGAGGGCGAAGACAACCATGAAAACCTAGATAGACAGGTCCCTTTGGACCACCCTTCCCCGAGACGTTAAAGAGAAGGGAACCAGTGAATTACAGGTACAGCTATGGTCCCCACAGACAGAAAACATGGGACCCAATAGCAACAATGAAAAAAGATTATTGGAAGTAAATTCTACTAATGAAATTTTAAGGAATGGTAATATTAGTACTTATCAAGGATTTAATATTTTTAATTACACCAATACCGAGATTAGCAAGGGACACTTTGCTTTATTCTCAAAAGGTTTCACTTTCATACCAAAGGTTAAGACTAATATTTTTAATTTACTAGTTGACCTTAAGTTGTTTATTCGACAAAAAAATTTGGAAATATTCTTTTCAGCCCAAGAAAAAAGACACGTAAAAAACCCTTTGACCAAAAAAAAGCACTTTTAATCCACCGTTACACCCTCAGTTAAAAGACTTTGAAACCTTAGTGGAAAAAGAACTGAGGGAGCATTTAAAACACAGTAGAGTGACCCCCAATCTTACAATAGAAGAAAGGGAAATTTTACAAGGCTGTAGAGACAACAAGAATATTAGAATAATGATACCGGATAAAGGTGGTGGTGCTGTCTTCATGGATTATTTTACATACGAGGGTAAAATGTTGGATATTTTAAGTGATGAAGAAACTTATGCTAGGGTGTCATTAAATGAAATACACATAGCTTACAGGAAAATACAGGTGTGTTTAAATGATTTACTTTTTGAAGGATTGATTGATTTAAGTACATATAATTTTTTGACTGTCGAAAAACCAAAAGTCCCTTCAATTTTTGGTATTCCAAAGGTGCATAAAGATTCAGTTGATCCTCCACTGAGACCAATAGTTTCGGCTCAAGGCTCAGTGACTGCACCTTTGGCTAAATATATAGATTCTAAACTTAAATCAGTTATTTTGGAAAACAAGACTATTTTAAAAGATTCCTGGGACTTTTTAAGACGTATTGACAGTTCATTGATCAACACAAAAAGTTTCATTACTCTTGACGTGATAGATTTATTCACTTGTATTCCTCACAATACATGTCTGGTTTGGTTTGAAGAATTTCTAGCAGACATTCACACTATTCCTTTTAAAACATTTCGAACATGTCTTGTATTAATGGTCCTTGTGTTAAAAAACAATTTTAATATTCTTTCAATGTGAATATTTTAAGCAGTTAAAGGGTGTGGCAATGGGGGCACATTGTGCGCCCACTTATGCCAATATTGTTATGTTATACTGGGAGAAAAAATATGTTTTCTCCTCAGAATATTACAATTGTTGGGATCTATATGGGCGCTTTTTGGATGATATTTGTTTATTCTGGGATGACTCAGAAACTAAATTTATAGAGTTCCTCGAATATATTACTGGAACTACTGACTTTCTGAGGTTCACACATCAAATTAACGACAATGAATTGGTATATTTAGACATTAATTTAGTTAGAACAACAGATGGATTTAAGTCCAGAATACACAGAAAATAAACCTTTTCTAACTCTTATTTACATTTTAATAGCGCCCACCCACCACACCAAAAGAGAGGGGTCTTTAAAGGCCAACTAGTTAGAGCAAGTAGAATGATCTCTTTGGACAAGGAATTTGAAGAAGAAAGTGAAATCATTATAGATATATTTAAAACTAGAGGTTATCCAAATGAAATGTTAACAGAAATTTATGCACAAGTAAAGGATGGTAGGAGCAATAGATTTGCTCCCATTTTAGGCATACGATTGTCCACTACTAACACGGAAATTGTAAACTCAGGACATGTTAACACAGAGCAGAACATTTTGTCTGCTTTTACTATGACTTATATGGGTGAAACCAATGTAATTAAAAAAGTAATAAGCATTGAATGGTCTAGATTTGCAAAAATTTCAGATTTAGAAGTTATTTTTGAGAGACCTTTGCAGTATATTTATAAAAAAGGACGTAATTTAAAAAATATTTTGGAAGGGGGTGCATATAAGTATTTATACAATGTATATGATAACAACAAGAAAGGGACACATACGTGTGGTAATTGTGGTTACTGTTGTAATATATTGAACCTTGAGACCCTTCATATAAAAAGTAGAAACAAATACATTAATACAAACGGGTTTGCAAACTGTAACACCTCAGGGGTGGTATATTTAGCCTTATGTGCCTCATGTGATTCATTTTATGTAGGCAAAACTGAGAGACGGTTAAAACAAAGAATTTATGAACACGGTTATGATATAAGGAAAAAGAACGACAATAATGCTTTATTTAAACATACTTTAACCTGTGAGAAAGCCAATTTTAAGTTCTTTGTTATTGAGGTAGTACCCATAGACCCTAGGGGTGGTCTTTGGGAGACCCGTTTAGAATATAGGGAATTGTACTGGCAGCTGGTTTTAGATGCCAGTCATCCCCCAGGCCTTAATGACATGGTATCTGTAAAGCCCGTTTTGAAACTAAGGGCTGCTAAGTTATAAAATATACACATATACACTCATATACAATATTATTCATATTTCTAAACTATTACTTTGCATCTATATTATTTATATTATTTATTGTTTTTAAAAAATGTTTTAACATTACATTTGTTCATAATATGTTTTAAGGATTTAGTACTGAACAGTTATGGCTTTCACTTTTGTTATCCATATCACAACTGAGGGAAACATTGGAAAAGTATATTCATGTTCTAAGAATGCTTTTTACTTTCACCAACAGATGGAGCTGTTTTATTGCATATACTTGATACACTTTCATTTACATATTATTCAATTTTTATTATTTTATTGATTTTAGTCATTTATAAAATCAGGCCCTGACAGTGAACATTCAGTTTTTAGAATAATATTCTCAGTTCTTTTAAATGCGTATATATATGGTATATATTTTTATCATTTAACAAAATATTTCAAATACGTCACAATTTAAATAAGGTTTTAATTGCTTTTGTATTTTCATTGGATGTCAACATTTTAAATTTCTGTTTAAACAGTCAATTTTGATTGTGGTATTCATCTGATGAAGTGATACAATGAAAACGTTAGGATATTTTATCCTATGTTAATGTTCTTTGGTTTGCAGTATGATTTATCAGTGTTGGTTCGTGGATTTGCAGAATAAACAATCATCTGGGACTGGCTATCTGGCTTGTACCTTTTTTTGGTTTAAACTGTGTACTGTTATCTGCCATTGCCTATTACAGTATTCATGTCTTTTGAATACTGATTTCAGCAAGTTAGTCACTGAAATTCTCCTCATATCTTTGAGTTGAATGCATTTTGAGATATTTAGAATAGTAATCAGTACGAGGTAAACAGATTAACTAGTCCACTATTTTTAGCCATGCCAGTAATGCTAACTCACAAGGTATCCATTTCTCCTTCTGATTTTGGTTTCTCTGTACTTGGCTGCAGAGTTTTATAATGTTGCACCATCTGCTCTGCTTTTACTGCCATGTTGGGCCACTTCATGGTGTGCCTGGATATTTCCTTGCATTCAGACAGGCGTAAATGTGAGTCACATACTTCCAGTACATTTCCTTCCTTAGCTGAGATGAAATGATGACTATATCACCTTTGAATAACATACACTGAATGCAGGACAGTTCCTTTATGACTGAATAAAATGGTCTGATTAGCAAATGAAGCTTTTTCACACTGTTGCAATAACTGTATTCATGTTTCATCTGTCATATTGCAGTTTTCAGTTCCTACAGTTTCTCAGCTGCCACTGGTATTTTCATAAAATCCCATAATGCATCTACTTCCCTTTCAAGCTAGTCTTCCCTGCACTCTCTCATATAAGCTTTTACCAACATATCAGTAATATTCATCAACTTTCTTGGTTTTTACTGTAGTTTTACATCATATGTATGAAGAGATGACTATATTCTTAGTAAGCTGGTTTGTTCTCTAGAATTCATTAGCCATAAACATATTGAATTCCTGGCCAAAAAAGATGAATAGCTAGCAATAGCTGCACATACCTGATTTGTGCAGCTGTTAATGCTTTCAGTTTACAGGTATGCCATTTTTAGTGGTACAGCTCCTAGCTTAGTTTTGGCTTGCTTCTGGTAGTATTGAGGTTGGTAAGTTTATACCAAGATATTCAAATGTGGGCACAGTAGTTTTAACGCTTCTAGTTCTTCTGAAGAATACCAGATGGTATACTTTATAAACAACTTTATTAAGGGTACAGTTATATCTGACCAGAATGATATAATCTTTAAAAAAATCACATTGATGGGGGGTTTGCCTGTAGGAGTTTGCATAGTTACTGTATTAAAGACTTTGGCATAGATTCTATAGGTGTCTGACTGTAACCTGTCAGATTTTATCAGAAGTTCATTGCATTTGGATGCAACTTAGCATTTGGAAGGTAAAGCGTGTATTCAAAGATATCATTCCAGTGTGACACTTTGGTCCTTGCCTCAGGCATTGTGGCCTTAGTCTGTCCAACACCTTCATTAATCTGCTGTCATTAATATATACAAAATCTTCTAGCCCCTCTATCATATCAGCTACAGCTCACTGACATACCAATGGTGCTAAAATACATCCAAGAGGTAGTCTCAGAAATGTATATCTGACCAAGGGTATATTAAAAGTACAGACCTTATTTACTGCACTGAACTTAATCTGCTAAAATTCCTAAACTTTGTGTTAGGAATAACCACTGTACCTCAACAGCCTGTAAAGGTTAATGATTCCTCTGTATCCATTTGGAGAGTTCTTGTTGATTTACACAAATTATAAGTTTGTGTTATTTCACAGCAGTCATCATGCTGTTGACCCACAATGCAGGCTGTCTGTTTAAATATCATGTTTGTATTTAAGCTCGTATTATACTATTTCTTTAAGAGCAGAAGTCACTCTGCATGTAGAGTGTAACACTAGCATGGATTTCGGTGATCATTTCATATTCAGGCTTTAAGCATCCTTGACCCTCAAGCAATTCAGAAAATCTTGCTAGGATGTTACTTTTTGCCCTTGAATACTACATTTTGTGTTTCTGCATTTGCGATGCTCCACTTAAAAATAGCCATTGTCTTTTTACGTTTTGTCTTTTTCTTTATGTTATTTTTTAATTTTTTATCTATTTGATAGCCAGGTAAGCCTATTAAAAAAAACTTCCCCATTCTGAAGTGACCAAGGAGCACTTTCCTCCAGTATTTTACAAAGAAAACAAACTGAAAGAAATATATATATTTTTAATTTATCTGCTCCTTACTTTTAATGCTTTGCTTTATCACTGCTTAAGCATTCTAAGTGACTATCCTCTGAAATGTTCTGTCTGTATATGTGAAATGTTTTTTCATACATTGTTAATGAACACTATTGTAGAAGTACACCACACCTCTTATTCTTAAGTATGTATACATTTTCATAGGTTTATAGGTTCATAGGTTAATGGCTCTGGGGCCTTTACAAGCCTAGCCATAGGATTACCCTGGCACGGTGCCACCTGACCTTATTTCCCAGTGCTTCTGTCAAGTAGAGCCACTGGAGTTATCCCCGGGGTGAATTTTCTATTTCCCATTCACTCATCAAGCTTTCTCTTGAAGAGGGCCAGTAAGGTGCTCTGCTTGATATGTATGGGAAGTCTATTCCATAGCATGGGCATTCTCTGGGTTATGAACTTGTCCCTCCAATACATTCGGTTGATTGTGGTAATGAGGTTGAGGTCTCTGGAGTGTGTGGTCTGGAGGGATTGGGATTTCTTTAAATGTAGCATTTCTAACAGAGCTGAGTCAGACATGGCTTTGTAAGTCAAGCAGAGATCGCCTCTTAGTAGGCGATATGAAACAGAGAATAGTTGGAGTTTTTTTAGTTTGTCCATATAGGACAAGTGCTTAAGGCCTAGGATCCTCTTTGTGAGGTACTTTTGTGGCCTCTCCAGTTGTTGCAGGTGTCTAGTGAGGTACATACCAAATGGGGCATTATACTCGATGATTGGCCTAATAAGGGAAGAGCAGAGGGAGACAATGACCTCTTTCTTCCTGGATGCAAAACCCTTAGTAATGAGATGTGCCACATAGAAGGACTTAATGACCACAGTGGCAATGTGGTGGTCAAAAGATATGTTGCTGTCAACCTGTGTTCCCAGATCTCTTATAATGCCTTCTGTGTTCAGTGGACTACCATCGATGTGGTAATTCATGGGAACTGGATTTTTCCCAAATGGGATGACAACACATTTTTTTGGCATTGAGCTTTAGGCCATGGTTCTGACACCAATCGTTGGTCTTAGTGAGGCCATTCTGTAGGATGTCAACATTACTTGGGGAGTTAATAATAGCTCCCAACATGCAATCATCTGTGAACATTGTCAGCCAGAGTCCCTTCGTGTTGGCCTGAACTTCAGAGAAGTAGATACCAAACATGACAGGACTCAGGACCGAATCCTGTAGGACTTCACTCTTGACTAGTCGGCAGTCTGACTTGGAGTCAGCTACTTTCACATTGTGGGTTCTATCTGTGAGCCAGTTTGCAACCCACCTAGTAATATAGAGGTTGATGCCTAGCTTAGTGAGTTTTTCTATGATTCCTGAGTGGGGAATGGTATCAAAGGCCTTGACCAGATCAAGGTAGGCTGCATGAACCACTTTGCCTTCATCCACAGCTCTGGTGACTGACTCAAAGACATCGACCAAGTTGAGCAGGCAAGATCTACCTTTCACAAAACTAAACTGTGTGGGATCCAGGGTTTGGATATTCCCTATATCCTTGTTTATTGGGTTCATGATGATGTGTTCCATAGCTTTGCATATCAGACTCGTCAGGCTAATGGGGCAATAGTTCCCAGGGTCTGTAGTCACTCCTCCTTTGTGGAGAGGGATGACTGTAGCAGTACGCCATTTGGTAGGGACAAAGCCTGAGGTGAGGCTGTGATTGAACAGGGCACACAGGTGAGGTCCCAGTTCATTTTGTAGTTCATGTAGAACACAGGCAGGGATATTGTCAGGTCCAACAGAAGCTGTATTCTTGGCATTGGACAGTGCTGTTTTAACCTGTGCAGCAGTAATACTGGGTGCCTGGCAATCTACTGGTATTGTGACTGGTCCTTTGGGGGGAGAGGGGTAAAGTCGGCACTGAATCTGTCGGCCAGTATATTGGCAATATCTGTTGGCTCAGTATAGGAGGTACCATTGTGCAGTAGCTCAGAGCAAATCTGGGTATTGTCATGGAGATTCTTTACATAGCTATAGAAGGCCTTATGGTTGTCTTTACTATCTGCTGCAATTCTGTTTTAATAGCTAGCTTTAGAGGATTTGATGAGGGAAATCAACTTTTTGTTGAGGATGATAAGGGAGTTTTTCCAGTCTTGGGACTTCACCTTATTCCTCATCAGTTTCCTCCTTCTGTTGTAAAACCACATTTTTATCAACAATTTCCATTTGCTTTGCCTGAATTCTGCTAATGTTGCCCAAAAGTATTTAAGTATTGCCCATATTTCCTTGGTTGCAGACTTGCTCATGGGCTGAACGGACTCAGTTTGGTACTTCCTGAAAAATATTTATTGGACTGGAGGTTGGAGGGAATATGTAGCCACAAATGAGAGTGAATAACAAGCAAAAAATGTGTAGGCCAGTAAAAAGTCAGGGTCTGTCCTAGTGATGAGGGGACCATTTTAGAAATGATAACTTATGGGAAGATGGCACAGTGATAAATTACTTGGGATGCTGTAAATGGTAGAAGTGAGAACTGCTTAATGTTTTCACATATCCCATTGTTTGTCAGCAGCAGTGTTGTTACAGCACAGCTGTGTGGCAGATAATGACTTAACAATTATCTGTAACCAGTTCTCAGAGGTATGGGTTAAGGGCAACAATGATTGTGGGAAAGCCTGGATTGTTCCAATAATGATGGAACAGGAACCATACTCTCTACACTAACAATATCCAGTACAGACTGAGATATTGTATGCCCCAAAATAAATAAACACTTGTAAATGTGTTGCATGTGAAAATCATCAAGAAAGTTAGTACAAAACTAATTTGCCACTAGTGCTTCTCAAGAAACGTCATGTATCAGGGCAGCTGAATGTGAAGCATTAACACTTACAAAGGTGCATAGTAAGTGGTCACCCATTTATAGCCAGTTCAGCTATGGTTGTATGTGGACCTTTTTTCAAAATATAAATATTTATGATTTTTCATGTGGCCTCTCACTTCTGGTTTACCATTGTATGACGAAGGTCACGGAGTAACTTTATTTCTACAAAGTTATTATTCTTTATAGCTGTCTATATAATGTGTGTGTATGTGTATGCATTGGAGACAGTTTTCTGACTACCAGGTCATTAGCTGTGAAGAGCTACAAAACCAGGACTTAGACCCCCCCCCCCCTGAAAGGACCTATGGTAGTGCCCATTCTACTGAACCGCTGAGTTATGAGTCAATGATTCAGTGCTAGCTGGATGTGAGTTGTGGAAATGCTGTATGTCAAAAGATGATAGGATCACATAGATCATCCGGTTGCTAGGCAACTGCACTTATTCCCCAAACTAGAACAAGCATATTTCTTTACATCAAACATGGAGCCTTTATAAACTGAACCATTATAGATGGAGAATATCCTTACTCGTTTTAATTATCAGGTTCTTGCTGTTCATAGTGTACAATAGATGAGTCAAGATATTGTGAACCTTTGAGTAAAAGAAGCAGGAAGCAACTTACACTTCCTGGACTGTACTTGATTAGAGAGCTGTTCACTGCTGCATGACAAACAGCACATTCTAAAGGTAGTGCCGAGTAACATATGATGCACTAAACAGTTAACAGTGAACTTAATGTTATTTGAAAGGTATGTGTTGTACTATTCCTTTAAGAAGTACATGTAGTACTAGGAGTGTGTGAATCATGTGACTAGGAGGGTTCAGCTTGTGGAGAATCACTTCAACATGTGTGGTTAAGAATTCTGTGCCTTCATGTTCCAGCTGGACATGTTTGTTAACAAGTTTCTGTCTCTTCCACTGCAGATCTGACATGGTATCAGAGGAAGTATGAAAAAGGCTATAAATTCATTTTATCAGCATGCTTCTTATCTTGCATTGTTATTGTTACTCCAAAGTGACCTAAGACTTTGACATGTAAACTTATTTTTCCTAAGTCTAGTTGTTTCCAACGTTTGCTCAAAAATAAATATTTTCATCTATTCTGTTCCACTATTTCCTTGTGAAGTTTCATCAGTTTTTTGTTTGAAATACTACCATTCAATCAACAATAACTCTGAAATTGCAAAAGAGCCTGCCAATGATATGGAAATCGAGTCAACTTTGTGAGCTTTATTTTACTGAGATTGACCTCCCAGCCAAGCCGGAGAATGTCCAGTATGATATTATACCAGACATTCTCGGGCAGGAAAGCCATAGGATATTTCACTCGTTTATTTAAAAAAAGAAGAAAATGATAAGCCAGCTGTACTGAAACGTAAATTCCAGGCACACTGTGAGGTAAAGAAGAAAGTGTGTTATAAGGCTTCTATTTTTACAATAAATCAAGGGAACAAAGCAGGACTATTACTAGGGTGGGATGAAGGGGACAGCTGTTCTGGCCTCAGGTTTTTAGGGGGTGTGATTGACAAGTGCTGATGGGGTATGAGAGCAGTACTGGTATCACAGATGTAGCTGTGTGTATCATGGCTTCATAAATAATGCCAACACTGCATTTGCAGACAGGGAGTTCTCACTGAAGGCAGCAACTATAGCAAGCTGTTTGCACTACTTAGATCTTATATATATATATATATATATATATATATATATATATATATATATATATATATATATATATATATATATATATATATATATATATATATATATATATAAACTCTGGGAAGACCTTTTTTATATTGCTGTAGTTTGAGGAGCTACCCCAATGGCCAGATGACCTAACTACTGTTCTTGGATAAAGAAAATGAATTTGGAAACTATGTGACTCTCTAATCAGAGAAAAAAATTGTCTGTGGAATGAGAACTGAGCACATAAGAAGAAGACAAAGAATCTGACTTTAGTCGAAAAAGTCACAGCATGTTACATGAGGAAAATTGTCAAGTATACAGTTAAATGGGAACTGGAAGAATGTGAGATTTGGACTGTATGTAAAAATGAGATAAAAAAATGCTCAGAAAATATGAAAGTATAAATAATGCAAAAAATATAGGAGACTGCTTTGTATCCAAGATGGTGCATGGCAAAATGCAAGCTCCTAGATGTCATATCCATTATTATTGCTGTGACTAAAGTCATGATAAAATACAACGTAAAACAAAAAATACATCTATAGAATGAGTAGAGGCAGGAACCATTTTGTTATAATGTGTTTTAAATGTAGAACGACATGATAACCATATTAATGTTGTGAAATCAGATGAGCAGCCAAGGAGATTTAGAAATGACAGAACATCTGGCTGTAAATCTGTTGATAAGTACAATAATTGTTCTTCTGAAATCTGTACAGAGAAGTCATAGATATATGGCAAAGCTCTTGTATTTAAACTAGCTACTGAATGTAATGAATGAATCAACATTCAAGATGTTTATAAAATGAGAACCTATTAAGTCTGCATGTTTGCTACATTCATATTCTGGCTGCAAGTTAAAGTAATTAAGGCAGCTTTGGTTAAGCTGTGTGCAGAATAATAAGGTGTGCAAGGTGCTGTTTCAAGTTGTAGATTTGCAAACAAAGTTAAAGCAACAAAACCTATAGAGCAAAGACAGGTGTATATATCTGAGTATAATTAAATGCATGCAGTTGTTTAGCTGGAAAATATTAACAAAAATGGAGTCTACAGTTAAACATGTTGCATGCAATAACTGGAAACGTGCTAACAGCTTCTAAAATGCATTTCTGTCAGACTGTGTAAGAAGGCTGCTCACTTATGTTTGTAAAGACAACCCTTATGAATGTTTCAGTAGTGCTAAACCAAAATAATTGCAGAGAATATTGAATGCTGTCTGTAAGCTACCAGTTTGAAATAAAATGATTTTTTAAGAACTATGTAGATAAATTGCATACGAGAATGAGGGAATGCTGGAAAAATGCATCTATAGCACATGCTTTATTACATGCACAACAGCATAAAATGCTGAGCACCGCAGCAAATGTGAAATCTGCCAATGTTGCTGTAAAGTTTTTCTGATTTATCTGAGGTTCAAGGATTCTTAAAGGCAGAGTTTCATATCATCTTGTCACCAGAATCAGTGCCTGTGTCATATGCTCTGTGCAGAGAACTCATATCTGTTAAAGAGAAGACTTACCATGAACTCAAATGCATGAAGTCACTGGGTGAAATAGTTATGGATTAACATCATATTGACGGTAGTAAAAAAGATATGTCCCGGGATTCATGAAGGGTTATTGATGGCTGCCATGTAATCCAGGAATGTTCCGTTTTAACAAGCATGAGTGTGCCAAAACTGTTCCTGCACGGAAACCCATGCAGGATGCTATGCTAATTACCTCATTTACTAGTGAAAACCATACAAATGAGGTGAATTAGTGATCCAGGAAGCAGGCAGGTAACCGTGCAGGAACAGTGTAAGGTGCAGAAATGTATTCGGCTGCTAGCTGAATACATTTCTGCAAAAATGAAAACCAAGTCATGACAGGTCCAATAAAAGCATGTACCCTAATCTGTAGGCATGCCAATGGCCAAATATATGGCCATTGGCATGGAAAACTGTGTAATTTTTATAAAAATAAAAGTTTTTTATTTTGGCCGATCTCAGCTGTTGAAGCATAGGGCATCACCACGCAAATGGGAATGTGGAGAAAAAAATGTGAAAAGTCAATTTTAAGGGAAGCCTGCATTTTGCCATTATATTCTGTGGCAAGCAAAATCAAAACAATGGCAGGGAACAGTGGTTGCTAAGGGGGAAGGCTCTTGTGTAGTGCAGTAACTACGGATTAAGGCAGTGGGGTATGTTAATGAGGGGACTTATAGTGAATCACAAAATTCTTCAAAGTGTCACACTGCACCTAACTGTGCATGGGTAGGAGGAGCAACAAACATGTAAAGGGGGTGAGTCATGCTTGCTGTAAGCACATTGGAGCTCCGTTGGCTGGGTTTTAATGCTTAGCTAAGCACAGCTAAGCAAGGGTGTGTGTCCCAGATAGCTTAGCTGTGCTTAGCTAAATACAGAAACAGTAGGCGTGTTCGCATCCAGGGGAGGGCCTTTTCTTCTTAGCATTGTTTACACAAGCTAAGTACCCTGGAGCATAAACAAGAAAGATATAGGAAAAAAAAAGAAATAGCAGAAAAAGGGAAATGCAATACATATCAGTAATATGGGATTCTGCAACAATGATCCATTGAACGCACTCAATAATACAGCTGGCAGGTGGCTGCATAGCTGAAATGGGAGGAGATGTAACCAAAAAAGAAATAATGGGCAACATCACAATAAAGGAGAAATGAAGTAGAAATCATGAATATGGGACTCTTGCAATTCACAATGGGCCATGCAAAGCACTCAATAATACAGCTGGAAGGTTTCTGCATAGCAGAAAATGGGAGGAGATGTAAGTAAAAAAATAAATAAAAAAGGACAACAGCAGAATAAAGGCAATCATGCATAAATGATCACTAATGCCTCTAACACTCACAGTGGCTAAATCAAAGCCATGAGTAATATAGGTGGCAGCTGGAATGTATCATAGTGAGCTAATCATACAGGCAGCATCTGCAGCACAACAGTATAAAGTATGGCAACACCTTACGGTCTGTTTTTTCCCACAAACTCTGCACCATTTGTATATACATGCTGAGAATTTTAACTGGAAAAATGTTAGGGGCTGCCATTGCTTTGATCCATCAGTATGTGCTAGAGGCTGATGACAGAGTGGAGGATAATGCTGACAACTGCCACACACCAAGGAGGTGGAGAAGAGTGTTCAAACCCAGAGTAACTTACCAGAGGCTACATAATCTGGAGAAAGTAGAGCACTATAGGGTGGACAGAGACATACTTCAGCAAATCTCCGAGCTGTGCCGGCCTCAGCTCAGAGCTAGAACTAACAGAGAAGAACCCAGCACAGTGGATACCAAGGTATGTGTAGCCTTAAAAATTCTAGCTACAGGTACTTTCCAAAGACCTACTGGGGACATTATGGGGGTCTCACAGGTATCTGCATCCAGGGTACTCCATCAGTTCCTGGGTGCCATGCTACCACATGCTGGCGAGCATATGTACTCCCCAACAGCTGTGAGGAGAGGACCAGCAATATGCATCTCTTCCACCATGTAGCAGAATACCCAAAGGTACTGGGTGCCATAGACGGCACGCAGATCCACATCAAAGCACCACCCGGTGAACAGGGTAGGGTCTACATGAACCACAAGAGATTCCCCTCCATCAACTGCCAGGTCATGTGCAATGCCCAGGGCATTATCATGAATGTGTGTGCTGGCAGCCCTGGAAGCTATCATGACTCCCATATATGGCATTCATCACAGCTGTACCAGGCATTTGCCAGTGGGGGCATCCCGTATGACCATCTGGTGGGAGATGCTGGCTATGCACTGGAGCCATGGATGATGACACCCATCAGAAATGCACACACACTCACACAAGAATGCCATAATGAGGCACACGCACAAACCAGGATCATTATAGAGCATGTGGTTGGGATACTCAAGTCATGGTTCTGCTGCCTTGACATATCTGGTGGAGCCGTGCAGTACTCTCCAGCCACATGTGCACACATGTTTATAGTATGTGCCATGCTACACAATATGATCCTGTGGAAACAGCTCCAGTAGGAACAGCACAGGGAAGGGCCACACAGCCCACCATCATTGCCAAGGTCCCTACAGGTACAGAGGGACTCACAGGAGGAGGCCTCTGAGCCTGCTCCCATAGGCAGAAAAGAGGCGAGCCTAGTATGCTCAGGCCTTGGCAAAGAGGCAACGCATAGCACACACACTGACACTATAGGGACCCCAGGGACTGGCACCTCTCTCTGAATCACACACATAGTAAAATGGATGACACACACATCATATTATCTGTAACTTACCATGTATAGCCAGTGTACTGTGTGCATCCAACATAGGCGGCCCTCAAGCACTGACCTCACAACTGCTGCAAAAGCACAAGGGAATTCAGTCTGTATGTTCTGCTAGTATATCTATGGAAATGCTACATGCATGCAAGGGAGTGGGGTGGTCTACTGGGATAGCAGCACACAACTGACAGTTATGTGGGACACCGGGAAATGTCTGGCCAAAACTGGCCTCCACAAACTATGCAGTAGTACCCAAGGTGGCAAATTCCACTGCAGTATATGTGTGGGGACAACTAACTGGGGGGCTCATAGGTCACAGGCATGGGATGTCAGGGTGGGGGTCCCATAACCACCCCTCACACCCATACAGCAAGTCAGCTGTAGAAAACCACATAGAAAGGTCTGGTAAAGACACACAAATGGCAATGTTGAATTAACCCTCTACAGACTCACACAGTGATAGTACAGCAGGACCCGCCATTGCAGTAAGGCTATGAAGGGTAAGAAGTCTGAAACTCAAATGAATGCCAGTACAATCTGACCTGGGAGCTTTACTGATATACCTCTAGTCCCCAAGACAGGGCACAATAGTATGGTAAACAGAACCAAAATGTAAAGCAAATATCAGCATAGTATGTGCAAATGTGTACAGTTGATAGGTGTGCCCCCTCCATATACCCACTCAAATTCAGTAGCATGTATGTTTACAGGGAAATAGCAGCATAGCCCACATTGTCAGGGCTGTACCAATACACATGAAAACATGTTGCCTGTCCACAATATGTAGCGGTCAATGAGCTATGTGTATGTGTGGTTAATACTGTCTGGATCTGGCCAGCACATTCTCCTGGCAGTTTTTCTTGTACTGCCCTATGTACTGTGCTGCCTTTGACAGGGCCATGTGCAGATAACTGCAGTGTCAACTGTTATGCATGTCAGCGACACCCACTGTTCTGCCACTGACATACCCGGAAGTCACAGTGCTATGTGGAATATACTACACATATTAGTGATATCCTGAAGGATATGTACCAGAGGTGCTAAGGCTTTTGTGAATATAAGTGCTTTGTGGTACTGTTGCCAGTGGTCATTCTCAATAATCCTTTTTTATTATGTTTGCTTTTATAAATAATGGACATGCCTGCACAGATGAATGCACTCTGTACTCATACCCTTAACTCCCAACCTCTGACAGCAAGATGTCTAGATAAGGGCAGAAACATAAGTGGAACAAAAGCACAATGATAGGCATGTGTTGTAAATATCACCCTTACATACTGAGAAAGTTGGTAGGGTGAGGAGTTTGCAATAGCGGGAATTGTCTGAAGGTTATGTATTCTGAAACAGTAATGTCTTTATTAATTTCTAACTTCACACTTCAATTATATGTAACTAACTTGCCATAAAAACACAAGTTTACATAGAAAGGATGAAACCTCTAGATAAACACCTGGAATACCTGCAAAAAATGTACAGGTCACAGGTATGCACAGATAAGGATATGACATCTCAGGTTAGAAAGATACCAAACAAGCAGGAGATCCCCGGCCAGTATATCACCAGGTTGCTGGACTGCTTACACAGCTGTGTGTCATTACTACACTGGCTGTAGCCACACCTCACAAACGGCCTTGTTGGGCAAGAATTTACATAGCTGCCCTCATAATATTGGTCTATGCATCATACAACTAGTATTTCTCTGGTAAAGCATTGTGATGATCTGAGGATGTCTGGCACTAGGTAATGACACAATACATTCCAGCTTCAGACTACAGATATGTCAGTAAATGTCTGCTAAACAAAACAAGTACCCTGAGGAAAGTCCTGTGTACTCCTGAGAAGAATGGCTGTAGCACACAAAACCATGGACTGGAGTACACCTATCTCTGGAATGGAGTCTCACCCTAACTACAGGAGGTCACACTGGGCATGCTCCTACACTTAGAGAATCATAGGACATGTTGGAACCCACATCGGAATATATGACTGTATTGTGTATATATGTCCATGCATACAGACAGCTATGTACACCTCAACTGTTCCCACACACACACATCAAACAGGATTACCCTCAGCTAGCTGTAGGTGGCCCATATGTGATATATCTGCATCTGTTTTGTGAGATACACACGCACACATGCATATGGGCAACAGATAACATATGTCAACGATCACATATATAGATGTGGGGAACTGAGAGACAGACAGTGATACAGAGAGAGACACAGGGGGACATAGACAGAGTGAGTCACACACACAGATACCCTGAATGGCATACAGTGATTTCCTGCTGTGTACAGTGGAATACCAGTTGTAAACAGTTGCATGTGCCAACATAAAAGGTGAGCCCCATTGTGTAACAGTACTAAGGTTGAGTTTATAATATCACATCACCTGCTTTTGTGTGTGTGTGTGTGTGTGTGTGTGTGTGTGTGTGTGTGTGTGTGTGTGTGTGTGTCTCCATAGATCCATGTATTAGGGGACTCTTCCCACTCAGTACATTTCACATTGCCCTACTTTACAAGATCCGCTGTTTCATTCACCTTAGAAGTACCATTGGACACCAATCACCCCTATAAGCTCTGTACCAGGTGTGATAACTGTGTAACACTATAGTAGAAATAACTAGACAGGTAGGGGTTCTAATCTGAATACTAGCAACTGTCTGTGAGTGACAGTTGTGTATGTGAGAGTGAGTGAGTATGTGTTTGTTTGTTTGTTTGTTTGTTTGTTTGTTTATAGGTGAAATAGTTTTAGGCCATTCCCACCCACAACATTTCCCAGTGCCCCACTTTATCAGTCCTGCTGATGTCATTCCCTTTACTGGCACCTCTGGCCAGTTGTCAGCCCAGTAAGCTCTGTAGCATGTGTGATAACTGTGTAACACTATAGTACAAATCGCTAACTAGACAGGTGCTCTAATCTCCGATCTGGCAAATGTGTGTGTGTGGGTATGAAAGTGTGCATGTTTGTAGGAAGAAGTATTTTGATAATTTTCCCACCCAGTGGTCTTCTTTACCAGTCCTGCTGCTGTCATTCCACTTATCAGCACCTTTGGACAGTTGTCAGCCCAGTAAGCTCTGTAGCGCATGCGATAACTGTGTAACATTATTGTATAAATAACTAGAAAGGTGAGGGCTCTACTTTCAGATATGGTAAATGTGTGTGTGTGGGTGTATAAGTGTGCGTAAGTTTTTAGGAAGAAATATTTGACAAGTTACCCACTCACTGGCCTACTTTATCAGTCATGCTGATGTAACTCTCCTTATAGGTTCATAGGTGTATACTAGGCTAATGGCCCAAGAGCTGCTACAAGCCTAGCCCACAGAAGTGCCCTGCCATTGTGCCACCTGTTGTTAGCTCCCAGTGCCTCCATCAAGTAGAGCCATTGGAGTGACCCCTGGGGTGAATGTGGTATTAACCATCCACTCATGAAGATCTCTCTGGAACAGGGTCATCTAGATGCTTTGCTTGACATGTATGGGAAGCCTATTCCAGGGCATGTGCAGTAGCTGGGTGAGGAACCTGTCCCTCCAGCATGTTGTGTTGATTGTGGTAATGAGGTCGAGGTCCCTGCAGCATGTGATGCAGAGAGATTGGGATGTCTTTAGATGTAGCATTTGTAAAAGAGCTGGCTCAGACATGGCTTTGCAAGTCAAGCAGAGATTGCCTCTAAGTAGGTGATATGAGACAGAGAATACCTGGAGTCTTTTGAGTCTGCCTGTGTAGGACATGTGTTTAATGCCTAGGATCCTCATTGTGAAGTACTTCTGAGGCCTCTCCAGCTGTTGCATGTGTATAGTGAGGTACATGCCAAATGGGCCATTATACTTGATGACTGGTCTAATAAGGGAAGAGTACAAAGAGACGATGACCTCTTTCTTCCTGGATGCAAAGCCCTTGGTAATGAGATGTGCCACATAGAATTATTTCCTGACCACAGTGGCAATGTGGTGGTTAAAGGAGAGGTTGCTGTCAACTTGTGTCCCCAGATCTCTTATAATGCCTACAGTGTTCAATGGGCTCCCATCGATGTGGTATTTAGTGGGAATTGAGATTTTTACCAAAGGGGCTGATGATGCATTTTGTGGTGTTAAGCTTCAGGCCATGGTTTCCACACCAGTCAGTGGTCTTAGTGAGGCCTTTCTGTAGGATGTCTGCATCACTTGTGGAGTCAGTGATGGCTCCCAGCTTGCAGTTGTCTGTGAACTTGGTCAGCCAGAGTCCCTTTGTGTTGGCCTGGACTCTTGAGAAGTAGATGCTGAACAGGAGAGTACCCAGGAGTGATCCTTGTGGACTCCACTCGTGACTGGCTGGCAGTCTAACTTGGAGCTCCCTACTTTCACACTGTGTGTTCTATCTATGAGCCAATTTGCAACCCTCCTAGTGATATAGGGGTTAATGCCTAGTTTGGTGAGTTCATCAATAATTCCTGACTGAGGAATGGTATCAACAGCCTTGGCCGGATTTATGTAGGCTGTATGCAGTGCCTTACTGTCATACACATTCCTGGTGACTGACTCAAAGAAGTCAACCAGGTTGAGAAGGCATGGTCTCCCTTTCACAAAGCAAAACTGTGTGAGGTCCAGAGTTAGGATATTACCTATATGTTTGTCGATCAGGTCCCTCATGATGTGCTCCATAGCTGTACATATCAGACTCATCAGGTTAATGGGCTGATAATTCCTAGGGTCTGTAGTTGCCACACCTTTATGGAGAGGGTTGACCATAGCAGTGCGCCATTTGGGAGGGACAAAGCCTGAGGTGAGGCTGTGACTGAACATTGCACACAGATGTGGTGCCAGGTATCTCTGTAATTCATGTAGAACACAGCCAAGGATAATTTTGGGCCCCATGGAAGCTATATTCTTGCCTGTGGACAATGCAGGTGTAACCTGGGTGGCAGTAATCCTGGGTGCCTGGCATTCTTCTGGCATTCTGATTGTTCCCCTAGGGAGGGCGAGAGGGGTAAAGCTGGCACTGAATGTGTTGGCAAGAATGCTGGCAATATCTGTTGGCTCAGTATAGAAGGTAAAATTGTGCAACTCAGAGCACTTCTAGGTATTGTCGTGGAGGTTCTTGATATAACTATCAAAGGATTTGTGATTGTTGTCAGTGTCTGCTGCAATTCTGCCATCATAGCTGGCTTTAGATGATTTCATGAGGGATCTTAAGTTGTTGTTGAGGCTAATAAGTGGGTTTTACCACTCTTGAGACTCCACCTTTTTCTGCAACAGTTTCTTTCTTCTGTTATAAAGGCTATTAAGGGAAGGGGACCATCAAATTGGGCAAAACAACTCTCAAAAGCAAATAAATTAAAAAAATACACACAGAACTGGAACCTCTAGGCTGAAAAAATAAAAAAACAAAACAGTCGCACGAGTGGTGTCCAAAACTTTTAATGGTGCTTCCTGGTACCTCGGCTCAAAAGCCTTCAAGGGAATAATTTTTATACCATATAAAACATATTTTATATGCAAACTTCCACAATTGAAAGGCTAATTATTGCCTCATTATTCAATTACAAATGCCATTGAACAATTTACTAAAAACTGCAACATTAACCCTTCAAGAACAGAACTATATGTAGCACCCCATACATAATAAATACATGACAGATTTTACACATCTTTAACACTGAAAAATATGTTAAAATATGCGTGAAACATAAATAAAAAATAAATAAATAAACTTTCTAACCAAAATTCATGTCTCCACAATAAGCTTTAAAACTGTATGACCACAACTTTATGCACTGACAGATGACAATATGTATTATATTATATGTAACTTGCATTTATATATTAATGAAAATTGATGTTCAACTCTTGATTCAAACCCTTAGGGTGTAATGTACCAAAATTAATGATCAATTTTGTTACTGATTTCAATAGGCTAGTTAAGAAATCCTCCCCCTGTTTGTTGAGAGGTTTGGCCAAATTACTAAAAAATAAACTGGTATCCAAACCAGCATGAACTGCATGACCACAACTTTATGCACTGACAAATGAGAATATATATTATAGTGTATTATATATAACTTACATTTATATATTAATGAAAACTGATGTTCAGCTCTTGATTCAAACCCTTAAGGTATAATGTACCAAAATTATTGATCAATTTTGTTTCTAATTTCAATAGACTAGTTAAGAAATCCTTTCCCTGTTCATTTGAGAGGTTTGGCCAAAATGCTAAAAAATAAACTGGCATCCAAACAGCATGAACTGCATGAAAGTGATTTGCCACAGGATTTTCAATGCTACCATGTCTAGTGTCACCCAGATGTTCCATGATACGTTTTTTCACCATTCTTAGTTTGTCCTATATACCAGATAGGATTAGGATCAGGTAGGATTATACCCACATCCAATAATGTATACAACCCCACAAGATTGGCAATTAAAAAATCCATGGCCCTAAACTTTTTGCTGTTGATGCTAACCCTATCCAAATTTTGGGTTCTACCACATACTTTACAACGTCCACAAGAATAACAACCTGTTTGTACACAATCTCCACTACCCTTCCTGAAGTTTAATAACTCCTTTAAGTTTAAAAATCTACTGTATGAAAATGTTATTCTTTTAGGAAACAAATTTGCCAAAGTGGGATCATCAACTACCATAGGTCAAAACCTCTCAACGACCCTCCTCAAAGTATTGGAAAAGGGGGAATATTTAGAAACAAAGAATATTCTATCCTCACTGTCCACTCTATCTGCACCAGTTGATCTTGCCTTAAATCTACCCTGTGTGTTATTGGAAAGGCTACATGCCATTGTTACCAAATTCCCAAGTCTTTTTTCAGCCCTGTCAAGGACATGTGGAACATACCCTCTCTCCAAAAGCTTTTGTCTAACTTTCTGAAATTCCTCTTTCAAAGTATGCTTATCAGAAGTGTTATTGAAAATGCAATTATATTCACCATAAGGGAGTGAAGCCAATAAATGGGGGGATGCATGCTGTCAGCTAATAAAAAATTATTAACAGCAGTCTCTTTGCTAAAGGGCCTAAAGGATGCCACTTTATTGTCTGTCACAAAAAAATCCAAATCAAGAAATTGAATCCTTTCCATGTCAGTTTTATGAGTAAATTGCAAACCGAAACTATTACTATTCAAAATATCCATGAAACCCTGGAACTGTGTGATGTTACCTCTGCAAATAAAAAAAAATCATCTATATATTTTTTTATAAATGACAACATGATGTACAACAAATTCAGTATTATAAACAAACAAATTCTCAAAAATTCATAAAATAATAGCATATGAAGGACCTCCAGTGTTTGAAGGAGAGTGTCATGGTTCTGTTGGATATGGCTAGTTCCATGCATTGATGTACATGTTTGTACAGTGCATTTGTGTATGATTTGGCAGTCATTCAGGTATTTTCCATTGCCATGGGTGCTGTGAAGTTAGCCAACTCTGTTTTTTTAGGAGTCCAAAGTCAGTTTTGGAGAAGATTTTAAAGGTGGTTACCTTTGCAGGGGGTGTGGGTGAGATGTGGATTTCCATGGTGATTACTTTATGGTTAGATCTGACCAGGTAGGGATTGACTACTGTTGTCAAGCAATGGTCTCATATGCTAGTAATCAACACAGGTCAAAGATGTTGCTTCCTCTACTGGGTGTCAGAATGGGATGTTCCAGGGCATTGGAACTGATGAATTCCAGGAAGCGTTGGGTCACTGTATTGTTGCTTGAGTATCTTTCCCAGTTGATGGAGGGGTATTTGAACTCTCCTAGTATGAGAGTGTTGGATTGGACCTTGATAGATTACAGGGTGTTGAAGAATGTGGATTGAGAGTCTAGGGACATGGATGGGGACCTATAGCAGGTTATGACCTGGATTGCACTATTACCCAATGTCAGTTGTACCTGAAGTATCTCAGATATATTATGCTGGGATACTACTCTAGAGGTGTGCGTATCCATTATTAATATGGAGACACCACTGCCTTTGGAGCTGTGGTCTATGTTTTGGGGCTGACAGATGTGGAATGAGTTATAGCCTGGTAGTGGAGGGATGCTATCTGTTGCTGTAAACCTGGTCTCCGTTACAGCACAAATGTCAGTGTTCTCCATTTTGAGGAGTGCTTCGAGTGGCTGCATCTCGAGATGTAGATGTCTAGTGCTGAGCAGCATGACCCATAGATTGCATATATGTATAGCTGTTATGGTGGTAATTTGATATTTTAGTCTTTCATAATAATTAAAATTCTCACATCCATGGATACCCTTGGTATATTTCCATTGTACTCTTTCCAGATTACTCATGCTTGATTTCTTATAGGGTTTCCATATTGCTATTCCATACTCAAGTTTGGGTCTAATGTAACTAACAAACAATTACTTCATTATTTTTGATTTCCTAGACTTTATAAATCTTTTTATACAACCTATACTTCTATAACTATCATTAACCAATTGGTTGATATGATTAGAAAAAACTCATAGCTGAATCTTTCCATATACCCAGGTCCTTAAATGAGTCTACAGTTTCAATCACTGTGTGTGCTGTATTAAATATTCACCTTTCAAGTTATGTCCCCAAATCTCATGTGCTTAGCTTTTGATGTATTTATCAGCATATTATTCTCTTGTGCCCAAATGGTCAATTTAGTCAAGTTATTTTGCAGACATGCCTTATCTGTAACACATGTAATCAGTTTACTCAATTTCAGATCATCTGCATATAGACTGCAGAACTCATAAAAAGGCACTATAAGGGTGGCAAAACACTTAGCCATTATCTGGAAATCCAGGGGTGACAGATGCAGACCATCTCTGGCAAGCTATTGCAGTCTGTCAGTCATGTTATCCCAAGCAGACAGATACTGGATCCCATAAGAGACCAGACACTTAAGCCAATTTTTGAAGTCGATCATTTGTTGTTTGTACTGTGGTATCATTCTGGGTGACAGTAGTATGCTACTCAGGACTACTGTCATACCTGCCTGGCCCACATAATCTGAGAGCTCCACCATGTCTATTTTCATGTAGTCTAGGGAGGTGCATTTCAGGTCATTCATACACTCATGGACAATGACAGAGTGATACTTGTTGTGGAGTGACCTGATTGGGTGTGTTATGTGTTGAATTCTGACACCTGATAGACACCTGCTCCATGTACATCCGAGTGGGACATCTGTGTGCCTCACTATTGAGTCACCTATGATTACTGTATTAGGCAAGGTGGTCAGCCTTAGGGGCTTAGGTTTAGGGGCACACTGTGTAGGTGAGATATGTGTCCTGTGGTTTGTGCTGTGTTGTGGTAGTCAAGTGGGTGTCTGTCTTGGTGGTCTCTGCAGTTTGGGTAAATGTTTATTGAGTGCCTCTGTGAAGGTGGGTGTGTGTTTTTTGTTTGTATGTCAGAACTGTGATAGTGGGTGGTCTGGAGGGTATGTATTCCATGTGGTGTAGTGCAGGTGTTGACCCATCTCCTCTTGACCAGCTAGTCCAGTCTTCTCTGGAGAGGGCATATCTTCCAATTCGGTGATATAGAAGTGCCTCTGACAAGTATGCATGTTGAGAGTTTAGAGGAGAGGGTTGTCTGTGTACATGAGGCAGTTTCAACAGTGCCTCAGAATGCCCAAGTGCACCAGGCTGATGGGCAAAAGCACAGAGAACTGCACTTTAATTATACCAGGAGGGTTGGTCATAACTATTAAGTACTGGAGCTAATTCCATGAGGAACGACTACTGCTGATGGCTCTCAGGTGCGCTAAAATAATTGATACAAAAACCTGTTGAAGTACAAAGCTATTAGGCTATTTGAAGTGTAGTAGAGAAATAACTAGAAAGATCTAAGGGAAGAACTGAAGGCAGACTTTCTGGTACCTGTAACAGATTACCTCAGCTGTGTAGTTATCAGCACCTTTAGACAGTTGTCAGCCCAGTAAGTGCTGTAGCACATGCGATAAGTGTGTAACACTATAGTACAAATAACTAGATAGGCAGGGGTTCTAATCTCAATACTGGGAAGTGCATGTGTGTATGTTTGTGTGAGAACCATATACTGTGTGGGTTATATCATTTTGAGCTGTGTACCACCCTGTAAACTTCCCATCACCCTACTTTACTAGGTCTGCTGATGTCATTCACCCTAGAAGTATGTTGGGAGAAAGTGAAATCATGTAAACTATGTGGCACATCTGATAACTGTGTAACACTATAGTAGAAATAACTAGATAGGTAGGAGTTCTAATCTCAATACTGGTAGCTGTTTGTGTGAGAACCATATACGGTGTGGGTTACACCATTTTGAGTTGTGTACCACCCTGTAAACTTCCCATCACCCTACTTTACTAGGCCTGCTGATGTCATTCACCTTAGAAGTACATTGGGAATAGATGAAATCATGTAAGCTCTGTGGTGCATCTGATAACTGCATAACACTATAGTAGTAATAACTAGATAAGTAGAGGTTCTAAACTCAGTACAGGCAAGTGTGTGTGTATGTGTGTGTGTGTGTGTGTGTGTGTGTGTGTGTGTGTGTGTGTGTCTGTGTCTTTGGGTGAAAATCATGTCCTGTTTGGTTGATACCATTTTGATTTGTGTACCATCCATGCCTGTTTATCTCCTCCAGATGGCATTACTTTATATAGCATGGCAATGGCATCTGCCTCACATGCAGCATGTTAAAACATTGTGATGACCATACCAGTCCTCTGTACAGATGTCTATGGAATATCCAGATGTTTGTGGTCTGTGTCCCTTAACAATGCCAATGTATATGATATTGTTGGCATATCGGCCACAGTTAGTGTAGTGACACACATGTCAGCATCAGGTATAATACCTGACTGAAACATCATGCTGATACAATATCTGCTACACTATCACTTGTCCAGGCTTGTAAGAGCAATACATGATGCCACTTTCTATTTCTGGTGGGTTATCTCACCATCCATGAAGGCATTCAGAACATTATGTGCTGTAAGAGGTAGTGTGTTATGTCACATACATATAATCTATGTGAGGTATGTCGTGTATGTAGTAGTGCAGTACATCAAGGTGGAAATGTAGGTTAATATTCTGTCTATTACCAACTGTGGTTGTGTTACTGTGTGCACATCTCCTGTGTCAGTCATTACTGTGTGTATGCAAAGGATATACCATTTTGTCTCCCTGTTCCACCTGGTGAACTCAGGAATACATACCACAAACCTGTCATACACAGTATCATGCATGCCCTCATCAACTGCATCAGGGTTGAGTGTATGGGAAAGAAATGGCAGGTCCAATAGGTGTTGACAGGTGAATCTGTTTTAGTTAATTTAATGGCTATGCTTGTGAGGGACCTGCTGACAGTACTGCATTAACCTGTTCTGTATATATAAGCCTGTGGTACTACACAACACTGAGCTGACATGTCTGAAGGCTACCTGTCTGTGACAAAGGGTATGTATGCAAGGTCACACTGACAACAGTATCCATCACACACTGTTGCATGCATAAACACCTGGTACGCGTACATATAAAGCTGTACCTTGCCTATGATATGGTCAGTGTATTCCCACTCTGCCATACTCTCTCTTGGGAATGTCTGCAGGGCCACAGTCTGCAGACACACAGACACCTAGAACACAAACAGAATACAGCATGTCAGACTGCATTCAGTCAGTGGTACTAACAGCAATAATGCATCCTGGGTAATAAGGTACATACATGTGTATGTGTACCCATAACAAATGCAAGCAGATAGCACCTTGCATAGTATTACATAGCTACACTGTACTATATTCACCCTGTGCATCAGACTCATATTAGCATGTCCCTGCATCGATGATATGGATGACAGGAATGTGGCACAGGTATCATCATATGCACAGGGCGTAGTGTGGGCTTGCCAGAGGCCTAGGCTGGGCCATACAGTTGACATCATGTGTGTGTGTGTGTGTGTGTGTGTGTGTGTGTGTGTGTGTGTGTGTGTGTGTGTGTGTGTGTGTGTGTTTGGAGGGGTATCCAATAGATGGGCTGTGCTGAGGTGCTGTGTGTGTCTGGAGGTGACCTGCCTGTGATACAGGTGTGTGTATGTGTGTGTGTATGTACACACACAGTCACACCATGTGGCTGCCCTACACAGGGGTATGTTGTACAGCTGTGGACCGTACATGGCAAGGTGACCAGTTCACCATCTCCGGCCACGGACACGGGAACTGGTCTTGCCAGGGGTATCACTGGCACCATCAGGCCCAAGGCCAGATCCAGTACTGCTTCCTGATGGTGACTGCTTTCTGCTGGATCTGTGCCCCTTGAGGGACCGGATGGTACCCATGGCCTGTGTGATGTGAACAGCAACCCCACTTCGGTAGTGCTGGTGTCACTGCCACTACACGAGTGTAAAGATGCATGGCCCCATAGACTCTCAAATGTTGTTGGTGCTGACCTCCCACCACATGCTCTAGCACAGACATGCCTCAATAAGGTCATGTATGTCACCACGTAAATCAGGAAGAGTTGCATCCACCACCCTGAGTATTTGTCTGGTGTGGCATTCACTACATGCCTGTGCATCCATGACAGCCCAAAACATGCATCTGGTGACTCCTGCTGTGGCACTTGTGACAGCAGCTTGATGAGCAGCAGTCCTCTTGTGAGCACCCCTGTATATACTCCTGTATGGGACATCATCTGCACTCTGGCTATGGCCAGTGTCTATACTCACACCTGCCACAATCATCACACTAGCCTGTTCAATGCCACCACCTGCCAACTGTCCATTATCTGTGGCCATTGATGATGTGGTATGTGTGGGCATTGTCACTGTGTGCAGGGATGTTGTAGACAAGAGTGGGATGCCATCCAATGGCACAGATTCAGCCCCTGACAACTCCACCTGTACCTCACTATTCCTGTCACTATTGTCAGAGTCTGCAGAGACAATAACATCAGTTTCCAAGTGGGAGGGACCCCAAACCCCATCACAACCTGTGAGGGGAAGACAACATATGTACATTAATACCTGCACTTTGAGGTTGGCTGGTAAACACGCACACACACACACACACACACACACACACACACACACACACACACACACACACACACACACATATACATGCACACACACACACACACACACACACACACACACGCACACACACACACACACACACACACACACACACACACACACACACACACACACACACACACACACTTACAGGTGAGGTGGCACAACTCTGTTCACAGACCACAAATTACCCAAATGGTGACATGCATGATGCATGGCCCTCAACATCATGCATTGCAGCTAGTTTTACTACATGTAACTAACAATATAGAGCTCTGGGATATGTGATTAGTGTTAGTAGGTGATGACCCTTCCCCAGCACAGACTGGACCTTTGTACACATCATTGCTGTTCACCTGTTTAGCACAGTGGCAAATACTAAAAAACATACCTCACAACTGTACAGACCCTCACAAGATGTGTAGATATCTGGCTCATATGTTTTCTGTTTCTCATAACCCCTGTGTTTCTCTGATAGATAACTGGGATGATCTGAATGATATCACTGATTAATGACATACATTTGAGTGTCAGACCTCCAAACCAGCAGTAAATGTATGGTCACACAATTCCTGTTACACCACCAACTTCCTAAGCTTACAGTGGATATGATAAGTGTACACAACCCTGTTAACATGCCATGTTATTGTAATATAGAAGATGAGACCAAAATAATGCATTCAAATATGTTACCCACCTTTCATGTGACATATGACCTGTGCAATCCAATTGAAAAACAAACAAATGTGTTATGTGTAAAATATAATGACTGCAATATGTACAATATGGTGGTTGCATCAGTGTGCACACCCTTAAAATGATAATGTGTTGAAGCACCTTGTATGTGACTTACAACATTTACTCTTCTTGGAAAGCTGTTTATCAGCATGGCACATCTTGACTTGGCATTACTTGGCCACTCTTCCTTGCAAAGGTCACCTAACTCTGTCAGATTGCAAGGGCAGCTCATTTGCACAGCCCTCATTAGGTCACACTCATTTTTTTCTATCTGGTGTAGGTATAGCCTCTGACTGGGCCAATCCATGATCATCAGTGTGTTCAGGTGGAGCTATTCTTAGGTAGCTTTGGATGTATGCTTAGGGTCTTTGTCATGTTGAAGGCTGATATCCTTCCCAACCTCAGCATTCTTGCAGATGCCTGATGGATTCGGGCCAGACGTGGGTGTTATTTGGAACTGTTCAGAATTCCCACCACCATTACTATAGATGCAGTTCTGGTTTTGGAACAGCATCCCCACAGCAGGCTACTGCCACCAGGGTGATTCACCATGGGGATGTTGGTATTCAGGTTAAGAGAGGTGTTGCTTGTGCACCACACATACCTTTTGGTGTTGTGGCTGTGAGGTCGATCCATAGTCTCATTACACCATAACACATCACACATGCCTTTGGGAGACTTGATGCACTGCATTGCAAATTGTATCCACCCTGAATGTTTTTTGGTATGGAAAAATGCTTCCATCTTTTGACCCTAGCCCGTAGGCCAGACACATTCAGAATACAGGAGAATGTTATCACATGTTGTACACAACACCAGTCTCCACTGTGTTCCATGGTGTATGCAATGCTGTGGTAATGTTGTTGTACCCTACTCCTGACTGATACTTTTAAAACATGAGATCCCTTTGCTGCTTTGTAAGCTGTCTGCAAGCCATGGCTGTTACTTTTGCAGACAGCTGAGCAAATGTCATGAATATCCTACTTGGACAGCAGACTGTTATTTGGTGATATTCAGAGTGCCTTTACTTGATGGCAGGTGTGTACCCAGGTAAACTGAATGCTGTCAGTAAATCACAAGCTGCTGCAATAAAATATTATTTGAAGGGTTTGCACAGATATGCATCCATCTTATTGTATGGTTTGTATACTCCATATTTGGTGCCCAACAGATTGATTGGTTTTGCAAGTGAATTGTTCATGTTTTAGGTCATATTACAGGTTGGAAAATATGTGGACTGACATATTGTGGTCTCAGTTTGTATATATCACAAACACCTGACATCTTAACAGGCATGTTTACACTGTTTATATCCACTGTATAAGAGTAATGTTTCACACATGTTCCTACCTTAGGCCGTTTATTCCCCCATTTTGTTGGTCTCTGTCCAGACGTCATGCACTGACAGGTTGTGAGGTATGCTACAGGAATGTTACATTCTCTTCAGATAGGTCCCTGTGGTGACCACTGTGATGCAATGCAGTTAACCCCACCACAAGTGAACATGCACATAAAGCAATATGGCTATGTGTGACAGTTGTGTGCATGGTAAATTGCATGGCCTTCACATGCTTGGGGTATTGGCAAACCACAACAGAAGAATTCCATACTCACCAGCTTCAGGCTGCTGTCCCACATGCAGACTGGAGGGACCTAGGTAGTTGTGGGAGAGAAGTATTTTCAGCTGACTCACCTATGGCATTGGTACATGATGGATGCAGCATGTCTGCACATTTACAGTGCTGCATTTCTTCATAAATAAGACCTAACCAGAGAATAAGGCCTAGCATGGTTTTCCAGGGTAGTCATGGTATAAGCCCTACCCCAAAAATAAGCCCCTGTTAAGATAGTCAACAACACACAATGGACGTGTTGAATTATCTTCTTCTTCTTCTTCTTTCAGCTGCTCCTGTTAGGGGTCTCCACAGCGGATCATCTGTTTCCATTTCTTCCTGTCCTCTGAATCTTGCTCTGTCACACCAACCACCTGCATGTCATCTGTCTCTCACCACATCCATAAACCTTATCTTAGGCCTTCCACTTTTCCTTTTACCTGGCAGCTTCATCCTTAGCATCTTTTCCCCAATATATTATTGACACCCGTTGACTGAGATTATCATACTCTGCTCGACTTTTTCGGACCATTTGGACACCCAACTTCTTCTCTTTGCATAAAGTCATAAGATTCTTTCCCTGGGAGTCCTCCATGATTCTTACTGTAACTAATATCACTCACACTTGATGGTTGAGATCCTTGGCCCATAAACACTGGCAGGTGTACTTTGATAGTCAAAGTACAGACAGTGTGCATAAAGTGCATGCACTTGATAACAAACGTCTGTGGTTGTGTCTTCTTAACCGTCACCATTTTGTGTTACCACTCCAGTCTCGTAAGTCTTCAATTAACCCCTGAGAGACAAGATGAGTGCAAAAAGAAATAGCTATTCCACTGAGTACAAGAAAGGAATCATGGAAGACTCCCGGGGAAAGAATCTGACGGCTTTCTGCAAAGAGAAGAAGTAAGATCTACGAATGGTCCAAAAATGGCATGCAGCATATGATAACCTCAGTCAACAGGCCGACAAGGGAAATGCTAAGAAGTGCAAGTGTGGATCAGGTCAACAACCATTATTTCCTGAGCTGGAAGACATCATCTGTGAATGGATGGCTAACAGGAGAGCAAAGGCTTTGGTTGTGTGCAGGGCTGATATTCAAGTATTTGCCCTTGCAATGGCACCACAGTTAGAAATATCCCCAGAAGAATTCAAAGCATCACAACACTGGCTGGATGGCTTCCTTCAGTGATATGAACTGTCTCTAAGAAGATCAACAACACTGCTCAAGCTGAACGATACTGAAGTTATTAAACGTGCACTTGCGTTCAAGTCCTTTGTTGATGGCATCAACTTTTCTAAATACTAACTCTCCAACATGATTGCTATGGATGAAACTGCAGTGTTTATGGGCCAAGGATCTCAAATAACAATTGATCAGAGTTGTGCCTCGTCAATCTACATTTCCTCCACCGGTTATGGGAGTGCATGTGTTACCTGTATTTTGGCAATTCATCTAGATGGAAAGAAAACCCTGCCTCTAATCATTAGTAAGGGTAAGAAAGATAAGATTGAACATGTTTCAGGCATTTACATTCTTGAAACCAAAAAAGCCTGGTGCACACAAGCAGTTATAAGGAAGTGGGTCGATGTAATGCTGCTACTTGTTTTGTGAGGTGGCGAAAGAGGTCTGCTAGTCTGGGATTCAGCCAGCACTCACCACTCTAAAGACATTAAGAAATTCCTTGCACAGAGAAGAATAGATCAAATAATGATTCCTGCAGGAATGACTGCCTATCTCCAGACTCTTGATATTGTAATAAACAAGCCATTCAAGGACCATTTGTGCATAGAACTCAATGACTACATTGAAAATAGAATGGAGAGAAATCAGCATGAAAATTTTGTGAAGATTGTTGTACATGGGGGTAAATAAGGCATCCCTTGATAATAAGCCCTAATATGTATTTCAGCATGAAAAGAGTATAAGACCGGGCTTATTTTCTGGGAAATACAGGGAAATATGGTACGAGATATCCTTCAGAAGGGTCTCACAGAAACGGATAACTGGTGCCAGAGCCACGGCCTAAAGTTAAATGCCAAAAAATGCATAGTCATACCCTTCGGGAAAAACAAGGTTACCCCTAGCTACCAAATAGGTGGCAATCCACTGAGCACAGAAGAAGTTATCAGGGACCTGGGGACCCAGGTTGATAGTAGTCTGTCATTCGACACCCATGTAGCTAAAGTAGTTAGGAAGACCTTCTACATTGCCCACCTTATCATGAAGGGATTCTCATCTAGATCAAGGGAGGTCATAGTCTCCCTTTACTCATCACTCATCAGACCAATGATTGAGTACAATGCCCCATTCGGAATGTATCTGACCCGACACTTGCAGCAGCTGGAGAGGCCACAAAAGTTCCTCACCAAAAGGATAAAGGGTCTCAAAATCTGTCCTATGCTGCCCAACTGAAAGAACTCCAGCTCTATTCAGTCGCACCGCTTGCTCAGAGGTGACCTTTGCCTAACATACAAGGCCATGTCAAACCCAGATTTGATGAATATGCTTCACCTCAAAAATCTAGATCCATCAGAGCCACAAGGGCGGGAGACTTAAACCTCGACACGGCTATTAATAGGACGTGCTGGAGGGATAGATTCATCACCCAAGGACTCCCTATGCTGTGGAACAAAATCCCGGTACATGTGAGGCAGAGCACCTCGCTGGCCTTGTTCAAGAGAAATCTTGACCAATGGATGGGAGATCGCAGATATACCCCAGGGATTACCTCAGTGTCACTGCTCGACAGAGGCACAGCAGAATAATGGGTATAGTTCCCCATACTAAAGGGGTGGCATAAGCCACAAAACGATGGGCTAGGCTTGTAAATGCCCTCGGGCAGATAGCCTAGTATGAACCTATGAACCTATGAGTGGCAGGCCATCACCCAGGGCTGGGACCCGGACTCTGACGGGACACCCTGTCGTCCTTAACTCCTGGAGGCTGCCAAACTGTGCGGTGTCCCTGTACCCTCGGAGCCTCTCAGGGGGGCTTCCCTCTGATACCAGCAGGTCCTGCAGAACTCCCCTCTGCTGCCAAGGGGCAGGCCCACTCTCATCGGGACTTCCACATCCCCCTCCTTTCCAGTCCAGAGCACCATGGTCCCCATCTTCCCCCAGATCTCATGAAGGCTGCCAAGTCATGCCCTGTCCCCATGCCCTTGGGGGCCTCTCAGGGAGTTCTCTGCAATCCCAGCTGACCCCCACAGAATTCCCCTCAGCTGTCATGGGGCAGGTACACTCCCATCAGGGCTTCTGTGTCCTGGGTACTGGGCAAAATTGGAACCCTTCCCCCTGCCCAGTAGGAGCTTTCCAGGCCCTGCAGACTCCCAACAGTTGCTCCCTAGAGGACTTCCCTCATGGGAGCTTCACCTGACCCTCTCACCTGGGCAACAGCTCTCCTGACCCCACAGCCATCCACCAGTGGCTCCCTTAAGGACTTCCACCTGGAGGGGAGTACGATCTGGACTGCCTCACCTGGGCAGGAGTGCTCCCTCCCTGACCAATTTTCACCTCTCTCCCCCTTCTGGACTTCCATCCCAGAGGGGGCTGTGGTCCAGACCACCCTCAACCAGGTGGGACCTCTTCCAGCCCAGCAGATTTCTGCCCCTCTCTCCCTTCCAGACTTCCCTGGGGAGGGACCCCCTCTGGGCTTCCACTTCTTCCCAGGTGGGAGGCCTCTTTTCCCTGCTTACATATCTCCTGCATACTGCCAAGCCATGCCATGTCCCCATGCCCTCTGAGCCTCTCAGGGGGACGTCCTTCCAATCTTGGCTGGCCCAACAGAACTCCCCTTGGCTGCCGAGGGGCAGGCCATTCCCATTGGGACTTCCACATCCCCCTCCTTTCCGGTCCAGAGCACCATGGTCCGCATCTCCCGCATATCCTTCAGGCTGCCAGATTGTGCCCTGTCCCCATGCCCTTGGAGCCTCTCAGGGGGACCACCTTCAGATCTCGGCCGCCCTCGTGGAACTCCCCTCGACCACCAAGGGGCAGGTACGCTCTCATTAGAACTTCCAAGTCCACCTCCTTTCCAGTTCAGAGCCATTCTGGGGACTTTGTGTCATTTCAGGGATGCTGTCAGGTACCGGACGAGGTTGGACCCCTTCCTGCCTGGCAGAAGCTCGCCGGGCCCGCAGCCATCTGTCAAATGCTCCTTTGAGGACTTCCATTATGGGGAGGGCCCCATCTGACCCTGCGCACCCAGGCAGGAGCACTCCAGACCCTGCAGCCCTCCACCAGCCCTTCCCTTGAAGACTTCTGTTATGGGGGGCTCTGCCTGACCCTGCTCACCCAGGCAAGAGCACTCCTGCCCCCACAGCCTTCTGCCAGATGCTCCCTTGAGGACTTCCATTCCACTGGGGGGCATGATCCAGACCCTCCCACCTAGGCGGGAGCACTCCCTGCTTGGCTCCTTTCTGCCTCTCTCCCCCTTTCTGGACTTTCATCCTGGAGGGGGCCATGGTCCAGAACCCCTCACTCAGGTGGCAGCTCTCCCAGCCTGACCATTTTCTTCCTCTCCCTCCCTTAAGGACTTCCATCAGAAGGGAACTTCTC
This sequence comes from Protopterus annectens, assembly GCF_019279795.1. Taxonomy (NCBI): domain Eukaryota; kingdom Metazoa; phylum Chordata; order Ceratodontiformes; family Protopteridae; genus Protopterus; species Protopterus annectens. The sequence goes on along the minus strand of NC_056734.1, from coordinate 694,106,555 downwards.
ATGGCTCCCACTTCTATCCAGGTGGGAGAGCTCTTTTCCCAGGTTACATAACTCCTGGAGGCAGCCAAATCATCATGTGTCAACCCTACCCTTGGAACCTCTCAGGGGAGCTTCCCTCCAATCCTTGCCAGCCTCTTGAAACTCTGCTGGGCCACGAGGCCTCAGCCAGACCCTCATCCAGATGTCCATGATGCCGGTTCTCCCATTTGCCCTCCACTTAGGGCTTTCAAAATCAGGATTTGGCCCTGGGTCCGGGCATCTCAGCTCATTTCGTCTCATGCCTCTGTCTCTCTCCTCAGCAGTGCCAGGTGCCAATGAACGTGCTTCACTTTGAGCCTTCTGGCACATGCCCCCTTACCTCCTGAGTGGTGCCGTTCACAGGGTGGCATCCCCACAGTGCCGGGTGAAGGACTAGAGGCTGACCCGGTGCCTGCAGATGTTCCTGGGTGTGAGAAGCCACAGTGGCCATATCTCTGCACTCCTGGGGGCTGCGGGGTTGCAGACCTGGCTTCCAGGGTGGCCCTCTGCATGCCGGCACTGTTGGCCAACTCCCCTAACAGCTGCCAGGTGCAAGATGCCACAGCGGCCATATCTCCTCTCCCCAAGTGCCGGGAGGATGGGATCCTGGATCTGGCTTCCCCGGATGGACCTCTGCCCTCTCCCAGGAACAACACCCCTTCAGGGAGGACCCTTAAGCCAGAGTACATAATCCTCAGCCCTCTCCACACCGGCAGGTGTTCCAGCTATCTGGATGGAGGTGCCAGAGGGTGTGGATCAAGGAGTATGACCAGGGACCTCCTCCTTTGGTGGATGCCCTGCTGCCAGGTCATGCAATGACACCACTCCTGCGATCCCCTAGCTGGACCATGTGCCCACCACAGAGAAGCAAAGGGGATGACACACAGGGTGGGCTGACCGAGGACAGGTACACCCTCCTTGTGAGGGAGCAGAGCCCGTCCCCCTCCTGTGACAAAACCTTGGCTCGAGAGCTGACTTTCAATAGATCGCAGCTTTTTGCTGCTCTGCTACATATGAAACCCTGACCCAAAATCAGGTCATCTATGAATGAGTTAGCACCCGGTGCCCCATGAATGTGTGGTGCACTGCTGGAGAGAGGTGGCCCCCTTCTGCCCACGCTCTGACCTAGTGACAAGTTGCGCTCCTTGCCAACCTTGCAGCCGGCTATCCCTGATCAACTGGACATCTGCAGCGCTGCGGTATCATTACGTTTAGGTGGGATTCTGATTTAGAGGCGTTCAGTCATAATCCCACAGATGACAGCTTCGCACCATTGGCTCCTCAGCTAAGCACATTCATCAAATGTCTGAACCTTAAGTTCATCTCATACTGAGCAGGATTACTATCGCAGCAACACATCATCAGTAGGGTAAAACTAACCTGTCTCACGATGGTCTAAACCCAGCCCACATTCCTTATTAGTGGGTGAGCAATCCAATGCTTGGTAAAGGCCTCCCACTTATTTGACACCTCTCTTGTCTCTTCACAGTGCCAGACTAGAGTCAAGCTCAACAGGGTCTTCTTTCCCCACTGATTCTGCCAAGCCTGTTCCCTTGACTATGGTTTCACTAGATAGTAGGTAGGGACAGTGGGAATTTTGTTCATCCATTCATGCACACCACTAATTAGATGATGAGCATTTGGCTACCTTAAGAGAGTCATAGTTACTCTTGCCTTTTACCTGCGCTTCATTGAATTTCTTCACTTTGACATTCAGAGCACTGGGCAGCATACCTCCCAACTGTCTCGATTTTTTACCGAGTTTTGGGGTACAAATAATGGAGTGCCACGATTCCCGAGTGGCACACCTTCATTTCCGAGTTTTTCTAAGCTTTTTTTTTTTTTATTTTTATTTTTTTCTGCTGTTTGAGCTGACGTCATCACGTCATTGTTCTTAAGTATTTAAGACATGTAAGTGTTTGTGTATAAAAATTAATGTTTCTTTCAGTTGACATTTATTTCTGTTTAAAACCAAATCCTGCTGAGTCATCATGAAAATATGAAAAAAAAAACAGTTGAACAACCAACTAAAGGAGTACCCCAGATACTTGTTTATTCTCTCTAAGAAATTACACTGTCTACTACACTTACTGAGAGTCAAGCAGAGAGGTGGTGTTATGATTATTAGAAATAGTATAAAAAATAATGTCTTTGGCTTTAGCTGGCTTATAAATGTATACTCTGTGATTGACCATATGATATCTTGCTTATTTGATCTATGCTAACTGAATTTCTGAGCTCTGCTATACAATGATTCATGTTTCAGAAAAGTTAGAGCCTAGATACAAAATATTCGCTGCAAACTCTCAGAGCTAAGATATGGAAGTGGTAGTGGCAGGTGTGTGCATGTGTGTGTGTGTGTGTGTGTGTGTGTGTGTGTGTGTGTGTGTGTGTGTGTGTGTGTGTGTGTGTGTGAGAGAGAGAGAGAAAATGCCCCAATCTTAATACACCTGGTGGCTGGAGGTACTCAGGCTCAAACACTGTACTTTGGTAAAAAGAGCCTAAAGTCCATAGCCACCACCACTTGTGAATTTATGCCTCATATTTTTTATCTGTTCCTCATAAAAATCTGTGGTTTTCAGGATTTTTATGGCAAAGAAATCACTGAAGGTTGAATTCCCTAAATAATGACTGGCATTTGAATTTCAGACTTCATATTCTTCAGAAAATAAATAATACAAAACCTTTTATTCTAGCAATTTTTTAAGTTGACAAGTATTTGAAATTTGCCCCTATTTTGGGGCTGTATTCCCCAATTACTGGCTTTGGCCATGTTTTTTGTGCTAGGATGTTGAGAGAGCTATGGTGAAAAGTGAGAACTGAATTCTGTATTACCCCATTATTGGCTTTTTCCAGCTTTTTAGTGCTAAGAGTCTGAGAGCTATGGTGAGAAGTGAGTACTGAATTCACTAAATGATAGCCATTTAAGTTTCAGTCTTCCTATCTTACAGGAAACTGCTGATGTGACATAGTGGTACATTGCTCTGACTGTAGTACACAGGGTTCTGGGCTCAAGACTTTGCAGTGAAATGCATGGTGGTAACAGAACATTTTATTCTAGGAATTTTCTAAAATTATACAAGCAATGTTTACAATGTGTCCATGGTTTTTGCCCCCCCCCCCCAAGGATCCACAGGAAGAGCCTTGCACATGTCCAGAGTCGCCGCCGCCATCCCTCTGGCCCCCCAGGAGGGGGGAGCGCAGCAAGGGGGTGATGCCTCATCCAGCTGCTGGGCACACCCAGTCCTGCTTCACACCCAAGCTTGATCGACCCAGTGCTTAGATCCAATCCTTATCCCGAAGTTACTGATCTGGCTTGCCGACTTCCCTTACCTACATTGTTCTAACATGCCAGAGGATGTTGTCCTTGGAGGCCTGCTGTGGATATGGGTACTGCCTGGTGCAAGAGTTACACCCTCTCCCACGGATTTTCAAGGGCCATTGAGAGCTCACATGATGCTGCCGGAACTGTAATGCTTTCCAGGGCGCGGGGTCCCTGTCTCGGGTGAACCCATTCCAGGGCACCTTGCCCTTTACAAAGAAAAGAGAACTATCCCAGGGACCCCCGCCATCTTGTCCGGGATCACTTGTGTCTCTGCTGCTCTGGATTTGGAGATCTGAACCCATCTCCCTTTCAATCAGATGAGGGTGAGGGAGGCCATCGCCCATCCCTTAGGAACGGCGCTCGCCTATCTCTCAGGACCAACTGACCCATGTTCAACTACTGTTCACATGGAACCCTTCTCCACTTTGGCCTTCAAAGCTCTTGTTTGAATATTTGCTACTACCACCAAGATCTGCACCCATGGCAGCTCCACCTGGGCCCTCACCTTGGGCTTCAGTGCCACCGAGGTGGCCTTCCTACTCATCGCAGTATAGCCCTCTTGGCTTCCAGCACTGGCCATGGCCGAGTATGGGCACAATGCTCCAGCGCCATCCATTTTCAGGGCTAGTTGATTTGGCAGGTGAGTTGTTATAAACTCCTTACTGGATTCCGACTTCCATGGCCACCGTCCTACTGTCTATGTCATTCAACACCTTTTCTGGGGTCTGATGAGCATCAGCATAGGGAGTCTTAATCCAGCATTCAGTTCATCCCGCAGTGTCAGTTCTGCTTACCAAAAGTGGCCCATTGTGCACACACATTCCACGCCCAGCTCCAAGCCAGTGAGTTGGGCTTCTTACCCATTTAAAGTTTGAGAATAGGTTGAGATCGTTTTGGCCCCAAGATCTCTAATCATTTGCTTTACCAGATAAAACTGCATCCGCTGAGCGCCAGCTATCCTGAGGGAAACTTCGGAGGGAACCAGCTATTAGATGTTTTGATTAATCTTTTGCACCTGTACCCAGGTTGGATGACTAATTTGCACATCAGGACCATGACAGACCTCCACCAGAGTTTTCTCTGGCTCTGGCCTGCCCAGGCATAGTTCACCATATTTCGGGTCCCACCAGGTGGGCTCACACTCCACCTCCCTGATGGGATGGGTGAGATGGGCCAGCAGAGCACCCCCATGTGGGGTGGGGGATCCTGTTTCAGCTGGCACATGCCAGCTCTCACTTTCATTGCACCGTGGGGTCTCCTGCCCACCCTCAGACTCGTGCACATGTTAGACTCCTTGGTCTGTGTTTCAAAATGAAATGGGTGGATCAGCAACATCACCTTGGAGCCTGAGCACCTGAAATGAGCCTGCTGGCCCTGTGACGAGACATGGTTGGGCCGCACTAAGGGCAGTCTGGCCAAGTTGACAGTCCTGCAGGGAGCTGAGGGCCCCCGGCCCCACCTCGAAAGCGGGGGTGGGTGCAGCGGCGATCATCTCCCACAACCCCAGGGCATGGCAAGGGCTGATGCCATGAGCTGTAACACTCCCCTCCAGGGAGTGGAGCCACCTTCTGCATGCCCTTCCCAGTTGACCCCCAGCCGGTCACGGTGCCATGGAGGAAGTGCGCCCGATAGCGGCTGGCTCACCTGGGGGGAGGGGAATCCACCTCGCCTGGGAGGCCAGCATGGCCACTGAGTTGAATCCTCTGGGTGGACCACGTGGACCCCACCTGTTTACCTCTGAATGGTTTCACACTCTCTTGAACTCTCTCTTCAAAGTTATTTTCAACTTTCCCTTATGGTACTTGTCTGCTATCAGTCTTGTGCCAATGTTTAGCCTTAGATGGAGTTTACCACCCACTTTGGGCTGCATTCACAAACAACCCGACTCCGGGAAGACCTGATCCCGATGCACCAGGGGCTGCCACTGGCCTCAAGCCATCAGTGGGGTGAGCCTTGATCACAAGGACTTGAGCCCCCTGGGCGGCGCCGGGGAGATGGACTTCCATACGCCACATTTCCCTATGCCCATCTCTCAGGCGGGGATTTGGTGCTGGGCTCTTCACTCACTGTTACTGAGAGAATGCAGGTTAGATTTTTTTTCCTCTGCTTAGTAAAGTCTTTTGGCTTTTCCTGGTTAGGGGGTCGCCACAGTGGAACTCTGGTCTGCTCATGGGTGGCAGTGGATTTTACGGTGCTGAGTTTCCAGCCCGACTCCCAACCTTCAACGAAGGCACACCCATACAGGCTCACACCTACCTGCATGTCTTTAACATCACTTGACCACAGGGAGGACATGCAGACTCCACACAGAAGGCACTCCAGCTGAGAATCGAATGGGAGAACCTCTTGCTGTGAGGCGACAATGCTAACCACTGTACCACCGTAGCTTAAATTCAACAGGTTGCCATGTCTGATCTGAGGTCATGTTCCAAGCATGGTCATGGGGTGGACAGGATGGTGGGGGCAGACTACCAGTCCTCCCCTGGCCCCTAAGCACCTGCTCCCTGCTGCTGAACTTCGGGTAGCAGTGGAGGACAGCCAACATGGCCCTGGCACATGGGAAACAGGCAGGCAGGCATCGGGCTCCACCCCGGGAGGGCAGCCTGGTGGCAGTACCACCGACAACCTCCAGGGGGTAGGCCGGATGCGTGCCTGCTCCCTCCCATCCTCAGACGGGCTTCCCGGCTCGGGGTGCCGGGGGACTCCTCTATCCACGGCTCTCCCTGGGGCTCCCTTGACTCCCTGACCATGCCCTCGATGGGAGCCTGACACCCCCAGTGGCAATGGAAGGCACAACAACCCTCAAACAGGTGTAGCCATAGGAGTAGCCTGGGGCTGCAAAGTGCTTTTGAAGTGTCGATGATCAGTTTGTCCTGCAATTCACATTAGTTCTTGCAGCTAGCTGCATTCTTCATTGATACACTAGCTGAGTAATCCACTGGTCAGAGTCGTACAGTTCTCATTCCCAGGGGCACATCTGCCCACATGACATTGCACCTCGAGACAAGTAAGCGAGGTTTCATTGGCATCATCTCGGGCACCCGGACTGGGGTTACTGGCCCCTTGCTGCGGGACTGCAGGGATTGCAGCACCGATCTTCCAGGTCTTTGACCTGACACCCCATGTGGAGCAGGGTATCCTCCATAGTTACCTATGACTGATATTGAGGGGAGAAGACTCTGATGTGCCACCCCCAGGGGTGGCCCCACATGGCCAGTGGGGAGGCCACCACCCTGCCATCAAGATGGTACCCGCTCCCTTCCCCTACTGCATGGGGAGCCAGCCCCCTCCAGGGCTTTGCAACCATACTCCCCTCAGAACCCAAAGACTTTGATTTCCCAGAAGCTCCACCGTGGGTCATGGGAATAACACCACTGGATTGCTAGTTGGCATCATTTATGGTCTGAACTACAATGGTATCTGATCGCCTTTGAAACTCCGACTTTCATTCTTAATTAATGAAAACATTCTTGGCAAATGCTTTCGCTTTCATTCATCTTGCACTGGTCCAAGAATTTCACCTTTAGAGGCACAATATGAATGCCCCTGGCCATCCCTCTTAATCATGGTCCCAGTTCCAAAAACCAACAAAATAGAACTGGAGTCCTATTCCATTATTCCTAGCTGAAGTATTCAGGTGACTGGCCTGCTTTGAGCACTCTAATTTTTTCAAAGTAAATGCTTTGGACCCTTGGGACACTCAGTTAAGAGCATCAGGGGAGTGCCGAGAGGCAGGGGCTGGGACAGGCGGTAGCTCACCGCCAGCCCAATCCCAAGATCCAACTACGAGCTTTTTAACTACAGCAACTTTAATATATGCTATTAGAGCTGGAATTACCGTGGCTGTGGGAACCAGACTTGCCCTCCAATCAATCCTCGTTAAAGGATTTATAGTGTACTCATTCCTATTACAAGGCTTCGAAAGAGTCCTGTATTGTTATTTTTCGTCACTACCTTCCCAAGACAGGAGTGGGTAATTTGCACGCCTGCTGCCTTCCTTGGATGTGGTAGTCATTTCTCAGGCTCCCTCTCCGGAATCGAACCCTGATTCCCCATTACAACTGGTCACCATGATATGCACAGATAGTACCATCGAAAGTTGCAGACATTCAAATGTTGCATCACCAACAGGAGGGCATGTTATCAGCCTGAGTTTATCTAGAGTTACCAAAGCTGCCGGGCTGAGACCTGGATTGGTTTTGGTCTGATAAATGCACGCATCCCCGGAGGTCAGCGGTCATCAACATGTATTAGCTCTAGAATTACCACAGTTACCCAAGTAATGGTGGAGCAATCAAAGGAACCATAACTGATTTAATGAGCCATTTGCAGTTTCACTGTAGTGTCCATGTGCACTAAGACTTGCATGGCTTAATCTTTGAAACAAGCATATGCTACTGGCAGGATCAACCAGATAGAATCATCTTGGCAGGTGGGAGGAGAGGAGGGGCCAGAGCCCAAACATCTGCCAACAGGAGGGGTCCCTCTCCCCATGGAGGGGCCACTCTGGGTGCTGGTTGTGGACTGGCGACTACGACCCTGGTGGGCTGTGGGCCAGTGAGGTGCACGTCAGTGCTCAGAGCCAGAGAAAAGTGGGAGAGAGCCCCCCCATGCTTTGTCCGTGCATGTAAGCCCAGGGCATGGTGGCTGTGTCACAGGACTCCTTCACTACAGCCCTGGGCTCATCTGTCTTCTCCTCAACTTCCACCTCGAGGGGCATAGAGCACTAAACACCACCACCCACACCTCACTCCTGGGGCAGAGATGCTCGATCTGCAAGCCATGACCCACAGAGCCATACCCCAGGGGCCCTCTGCCAGTGGGAGTCAGTCAGCCCAGTTGATCGATGGACAATGGGTAAAGGCACCTCAATCCCATGTGGACACCTGGCAGGACATCACCCGGGGCTGGGACCCGGACTTTGATGGGACACCCCATCATCTCTTAACTCCTGGAGGCTGCCAAATCATGCCAGATCACATGTGTCCACCAGACGATTGGGGAGTGAACCTGCAGGGTGCGACCAGCCCCGAGGAACTCCCCTTGGCTGCTTTGGGCAGATCTGCTCTCATACTGACTTCTGGCTGGGAAGAAGAGTTCCATGAGGGTGCATCAAACCATGCAGACACCTGGCAGGATGTTCTCCCCCGGGGCTGGGACTCGGACTCACACTCTGACGACTGTGGTTTTGACTTCTTAACTGTCACCATTTTGTTTTGCCACTCTGGTCTCGTAAGTCTTCAATTACCCCCCCCCAGACAAGATGAGTGCAAAAGAAAGAGCTATTCTGTCGAGTACAAGAAAGGAATCATGGAGGACTCCCTGGGAAAGAATCTGATGGCTTTCTGTAAAGATAAGAAGTTAGATCTCTGAATTGTTTGAAAATGGCATGCAGCATATGATAACCTCAGTCAACTGGCCAACGAGAGAAATGCTAAGAAGTGCAAGTGTGGATCAGGTTGGCAAACTTTATTTCCTGAGCTGGAAGACATCATCTGTGAATGGATTGCTAACAGGAGAGCAAAGGCTTTGGTCGTGCGCAGGGCTGATATTCAAGCATTTGCCCTTGCAAGGCACCACAGTTAGAAATATTCCCAGAAGAATTCAAGGCATCACAACATTGGCTGGATGGCGTCCTTCAGTGATATGAACTGTCTCTAAGAAGATCAACAACACTGTTCAAGCTGGAAGATAAGTTATTAAATGTGCAATTGCGTTCAAGTCCTTTGTTGATGTCATCGACTTTTCTAAATACCAACTCTTCAACATGATTGCTATAGATGAAACTGCAGTGTTTATGGGCCAAGAATCTCAAACAACAATTGATCAGAGGGGTGCCTCGTCAATCTACATTCCCACCACTGGTTACAAGAGTGTACGTGTTACCTGTATTATGGCAATTCATCTAGATGGAAAGAAAACCCCACCTCTAATTATTAGTAAGGGAAGAAAGATAAGATTGAATGTGTTTCAATCATTTACATTCTTGAAACCGAAAAAGCCTGGAGCACACAAGCAGTTATAAGGAAGTGGGCTGATGTAATGCTGTCACTTGTTTTGTGAGGTGGCGAAAGAGGTCTGCTAGTCTGGGATTCAGCCAGCACTCACCGTGTTAAAGACATGAAGAAATTCCTTGCACGGAGAAGAATAGATCAAATAATGATTCCCACAGGAATGACTACCTATCTCCAGATTCTTGATAATGCAATAAACAAGACATTCAAGGACCATTTGTGCATGGAACTCAATTACTACACCCTCGGTGGGTGTCAGTGGGGGCTGCATGGCTGGGCCCCCACCTTTGGCTCTGCAGTCCCTGGCCACTGTGGCAACCTTTTGCCAGGCATGGTTCTGTAGTATGGTTTCTATGATTATATTTGTCTCAGCCACTGAGAAAGTTAACCTTTTCTGATGCAACATTGCACCTGGAAGATATAAAAAGGAAGCACATCACAGGACCTCATGCATTTGGCAACGGTATATACAGAACCTGCACAGCTACACTGAATACCAGTAGCCACCACTCACAATCACACCATACCCCTGTAATCTATCAGCACTGTATCAGCTTGCATTGCACTCCTGGTCCTGATGTGTCCTATTCCCCGCAATGAGGGCTAGTTAATTTCATAATCCTCTATTCCTCATTCATGTCTGTGTAGAGGGATGACATTGGCCATCTTCCATGCGGATGGTGTGTGGATGGTGCCGAGGCTTGGTGTGACTACAGTGTGTAATGGAGCTGGGATCACATGCCTGAGTTCATGCAGGATGCGGACAGGGATGTTATCAAGTCCCATGGATACTTACATTTGTTTCCTTTCAGTAGGCAATATGTACCTGCTCACTGGTGATGAGGGGAGGGATGTAGGTGCTGTGCATATCCACCTATAGTGATGCTGAGCCAGGGGTTGATGTTTGCCCTAAACCTATCTGCAGCAGGTTGGCTATAGCTATGTTGTGTGTGTATGTGGTCTGATTGACCACCATTACAGGGTGGGTTGGTTTGTTGCCTCTGAGATTACAGACATATGTGAAGATGGCCTTGTGATTGGACTTGGTGGATGTGTCCAATTTGTACTCATAGTTAGCCTTACAGTACTCCACCTGTGATCTTATATGCTTGATCAGACAAAGTCTGATGATGCCAAGTTGGTGCCTGCTCCTAACTTGCCTCGTACAGCCAATATAGAGACCAAGTCTGTGGTCTGTGTATTGCTGCTGTCCAGCAAAGGGGATTACTCTACTTTGGTGGAGGCAGGTTTTACAAGTAAAGTATTGCTGAGTCCATATAGCTATGCTGGTGTTCATATAGCTGTTTATAGTAGGCATGGACACACAGTCATAACACAGTTGGACACCTCTCCAATTTCAAACAGATAATCATGCTTATTGTAATACCCATGGCTGTGTCAGGGCAATGCAACAACCAGTAGCTGTAGAAATGTCACTCTGTTGGATGCACAATGACTAAGATTACACACATGTACAACATGTACAGCTTATTTAACTGACATTTTGCATCCCATGTCTGTTCTTATGAGGCAGCCAGATACACCTACTCATACTGACGTGCACAGGTAATACCTGATATACATTTCTGTTCTATGTCAGTATGGCACACTGTATTCACACTCTTGCTGCCCAGTCATCCCTCTCAACCCACTAGAACAGGACATCTGTAGGATGCCACACATACATGGGGAACAATGGGACAAAATTAGTGACATTGTCTTAATATTGCTGTAACACACTTGAGTCATTTGATAGCACAGTAGCCTTTGCATTGACAGACATACCCTGGAGGATGTCCAACACTCATATGGCAGGAAGAGAGGAAGAAGGCTAGGAGTGTGGTAGTGAGGGTAATAACTTTTAATGTTGGTAGTATGACTGATATAGGGACAGAGCTAGCTTATATGATGGCCAGAGGAAGGTGGATATATTGTGTATCCAAGAGACCAGATGGAAGTGGAGTATGGCTAGGTGTATCGGAGGCAAGTCACAATTGTGCTATCAGGGTGTGGATGGGAGGGAAAAGGGGGTAGGTGTTTTTCTGAAGGAACAGTATGCCAAGACTGTTTTTGGAGGATGACATGAGTGTCTGATAGACTGATGTTTGTGAGTCTGGAAATTGATGGTGTAATGATGAATGTTGTTAGTGCATATGCTATGCAAGTTGGTTGTGCGATGGATGAGAAAGAGAAATATGAAGTCAGTTGGATGACATGGTAATGACTGTACCCAAGAGTGAGAAAGTGGTTATTGCAGCAGATTTCACTGGCTATGTTGGTGAAAGGAACAGAGGGGATGAGGAAGGGATGGGTATGTATGGTGTTAGGGTTTATATTAGAACACTGAAGACGCATTCTTTTGAATATGTCTTGGTCTAACTTAAAAGGCAGAAAATGAAAAATATCGAAGCGGCTGTTAAGCGAATTTTTTCCCTGGGAAAGAATTCACTTGGCCGCTTCAGTACTTTGCCTTTCTTGGCACTGTAGTGCGGTCTCGGAGTTGGTATATTTAAGTAGGGTGGGTGTGGGGGGTGAAGGCCTCTACTTAATGTAATGTTTGAAATTCGTTTTTATTATTTTGTTTTGTTGTAACAGCAATTTTTTTCTCTTGGAAAAAAATCGCCATTCTGACCCTTCGACATTATAAGCTTTCGCTTATATAGGGTCGATCAATCACCGTTCACTTTTTTAAGCGTTCAGTGATTTAATGTAGACCCAGGTATTAAGCAAAGGAATCCAGATGGTGAGATTGTAGTGGATTTTGGAAAAAGGATGGACATGGCTGTGGTGCATACATACTATAACAACAGGTAGGAGCATAGGGTGACATACAAGAGTGGAGGGAGATGCACACAGGTGGAATATATCCAATGTAGGAGGGCCAGTTTGAAGGAGATTGGAGATTGTAAAGTGGTGACGGGGGAAAGTGTAGTTAGGCAGCAGAGACTGTTGGTCTGTAAGATGACGTTGATGATCAAGAAGAAGAGGAGTGTGAGGGCAGCACCAAGTATCAAATGTTGGGAACTGTTGGGAAAAGGGTGATTGTGTGGTGGAGTTCAGGGAGGAGTTAAGACTGGCACTGGGTGGCAGTGACGATTTACCAAATATCTGGATAAGTATAGCAGCGCTAGTAAGGGAGATGGCTAGAAAGGTGCTTGGTGTGACATGTGGATGGAGGAAGGAGTACAAGGACACCTGGTGGTGGACTGAGGAAGTACAGGACAGTATACAGAGAAAGAAGTGGGGAAGAAGGAGTGGGATTTTTAGAGAGATGAGGAAAGTAGACAGGAGTATAAGGAGATATAGTGCATAGCAAAGAGAGAGATGGCAAAGGCCAAGGATGAGGTATATGAAGACTTGTATGACAGGTTGGACACTAAGGAGGGATGATAGGACTTGTATTGATTGGCTAGACAGAGGGACTGAGCTAGGAAAGATGTGCAGCAGATAAGGGTGATAAAGGATAATGAGGGAAACATACTCACAAGTGCGGAGAGCTTGTTGAGCAGATGGGCAGAGTACTTTGAGAGGCTGATGAATGAAGAGAATGAGAGAGAGAGGGTTGGATGATGTGGGTATGGTGAATCAGGAAGTGCAATTGCTTACCAAGGAGGAAGTAAAGACAGCTATAAAAAGGATGAATACTGGAAAGCCTTTTAGTCCACATGACATACCTGTGGTAGCATGGAGGTGTTTAGGGGAAATGGCAGTGGTGTTTTTAACCAGATTGTTTAATGATATCTTGGAAAGTGAGAGGTTGCATGTGGAGTGGAGAGAAAGCATTTATGTACTGTTTTAAGAATAAGGTTGATGTGCAGAGCTGTAGTAACTACAGAGGGGATAACATTAATCAGTCACAGCCTGAAGTCATGTGAAAAAGTAGTGGAAGCTAGGTTAAGCAGGGAGGTGATGAGTAGTGGTCAGCAGTATGTTTTCATGCCAGGAAAAACCACTAGAGAAGCAATGTTTGCTCTGAGAGTGTTGATGGAGTAGTACAGAGAAGGTCAGAAGTTGCTTTGTGTCTTCTGGCTTTAGAGAAAGTATATGACAGGGTGCCTAGAGAGGAGTTGTGGTATTGTATGAGGAAGTCATGAGTAGCAGAGATATATGTAAGACTGGCACAGGATATGTACAAGGGTGGTGTGACAGCTGTGAGGTCTGCTGTGTGAGTGACGGATGCATTTAAGGTGGAGATGAGATGACATCAGGGATCAGCTGTGAGTCCCTGTTGATTATGATGTTTACAGATGACATTGTGAGCTGTACTGAGAGTAGGTTACAGATTTAGGAGACCCTGTCGAGGTGGAGATATGCTCTAGAGAGGAAAGGAATGAAGGTCAGCAGGACTAAGATAGAATATCTGTGTATGAATGAGAGGGAGGGTAGCGGAATGTTGAGGATGCAGGGAGTAAAGCTGGCAAAGTTGAATGAGTTTAAATGACTGGGATCAACATTTCAGGGTAATAACAACTGTGGAGGACAGGTGAAGAAGAGAATACAGACAAGATGGAGAGGGTGGAGAAGAGTGTCAGTGCTGATTTGTGACAGCCGAGTACCAGTAAAAGTGAAAGGGAAGGTCTACAAGAGGGTAGTGAGACCAGCTATGTTATATGGGCTGGAGGCAGTGTCATTGACAAAAAGGCAAGAGTCAGAGCTGGATGTGACAGAGTTACAGATGTTAGGATTTGCACTGGTTGTGACGTGGGTGGACAGGATTAGCAATGTGTTTATGACAGGGTCAGCCCATGTTGGATGGTTTTGAGACAAAGTCAGAGAGGCAAGATTATATTGGTTTGGACATGTGCTGCAGAGGGATACTGAGTATATTGGGGAAAGGATGGTAAGGATGAAGCTGCCAGGTAAGAGGAAAATAGGAAGGCCTCAGATAAGGTTTCTGGATGTGGTGAGAGAGGACATGCAGCTGATTGGTGTGACAATGCAGGATGCAGAGGACAGGCAGAATTGGCAACAGATGATCCACTGTGGAGACCCCTAATGGGAACAGCCAGTAGAAAAAGAAGGAGATGTTGTAATGTCAGTCTTCACAGATTTGCCAATAAGTTGCCAGACGTAACACAACTGTATGAGTAAATGACTACAAATATGAGGCACACATATGGTCAGTGTGCATAACACTGGACAGTTTAATGGTATGAGCTCAGTATATCACATGCAGTTCAACACACATGTGTGCAACAGTACCTTACTATGCAAATACCATGTAGAGGTCTCTCACATTTCTGAGACAACCAAGTATATCATATTTGTTTTCAGAAGTAAGATATGGATATGCATGACATCCCAGTAACTGGCCTAGAATTGCCACAGTCAATATTGTTCAACACACACTGCAATAGTAGTCATGTGTGAGCCATGCTTTCCTGGGGTGATGATCTATGTCACTGCAGACAGACCCAGATGCTATGGCCATAAGTTCTGATCAGCAATATATCTATACAGCAAGTCTTGTTGAGACATATATGTTACAGTTCCTATTTCCCATTCTTACATACCCCTACTACAGTCCATTGCATGCTTACTTGTTTGACATATGTGTTTGTTTTATTCAAGTGTAGGTGGTTATGTCCTGCTTGGTTTTTATTTTTCTTTTAGCTGTTTCTCTCTCTCTCCCTCAAGGATGTAGGGTGTACATCTGTTTTGCATAGGCAGCAGCTTGCCTTTTGTAGGTAATGCTCATGGGCAGCTGATGGCCTGTGCACCAATTGGTCTCCCCCACTTGCTAACTGCATGCAGGATAGCTGTGTTGTTATTCATATAGCCAATGGCATGGCAATACACTCCTATCATTGACTACGTCATGAGAGCATTGGCCCTTTCCTTTGCCAGTGAGGGGAACTTCATTGAGGTGTGTGAACAACAGCATCACAGAGGGTATTTGGAAATACCTCTTACAACCAAAACTGTGGAGGCAGGCCAAGACAAATGTGGGAGAATGCTCCAGACATAGGGACAGAATGTAAGTATTGCTGCTAGTCTAACAGGGTTTTTGTGGACATGGAGTTTCTGCATGATTTTAATTCTGACAGTGTTATATGTTTGACATAACTCTCACCTGTAGGGCTATCCGCAGAATGGCCAGAATTTGGACTCCTATGTTTGGTGTGTTCTTCAGACATTTTTTGTCTTTTAAAAATCAATAGCATACTTTGGGGATTGCAGTCAGTAACTGCTAACATCCATTTGTGTTTCTGATCTCATATTCCTCAGAAAAGATATGTTACAACTAACCCTGTTACAACAGCAACATTCTCAGTTTATAACAGTAATATTTAAAATATGCCCCTGTTTGTGGGCCTCTCTCCCACAATTATGTCAGGCTTTGTCCAGATGTCATGCAGTAAGAGGTTGATAGGTATGGTATATGATTTGTTTAGTGCCTCCATTCCTAACATCATGTCAGTGATATATCAGACTGCCAGACATGTTATGTGGAAGAGGCCTTATATATGAAGGGAAAGACTGGACATTCTGTGGGAATCTGTACAGTTCAGAGGTCTGTGTATTCCTGGCAATTGTTGACAGACTGTCAGGATTGTGTAGCAGTGTATTGTGTCAATGCTATTTGGCCTGTGTAGAGAGGGACATGGATGTATGTGTTATGGCTCCTTTTCTATCTGCCTATGCATGCTGCTCCTGTTTCTGGTGCTCTATCAGCTGTATATGTTTGTAGGGGCAGACTGAGACATGTCCCATACCATGGTCAGGCATCATAGTACACTGTGAATTGGGCCAGTATATGTGGGGGTAGTGTGTGAGTGGCAAACATGTTGAGATGTTTTTGTTCACACAGTCCTTATACTGTACTGTTCTGCTGGCTTACTGGTATGTCAGTGTGACTGGGTGAATTGGTTGTGGGTATGCACTTTCACATTGGTGTCTGTTTATCAGTGCTGTGACATCCCTGTTGTGCCTGATATATTTGCCAATGCATGTGTAATTCCTCCTACAGATTTGGGTTAGTATTGTGTCAGTCTGACTGTTATTTGGACAGTGCTTGGTGATACGCTTAGCAGCCGAGTGTAGTTTCCCTAGTATGATGTTATGTCCAGATTTTTGTAGGACATACTGTTGCCTGGCCCCCATAAGTGTTCTACATTTCTGACACATCAGTAGGCTGATGTGAGGATTTTAGTCACTAACTAGTGGGAAGTAATTGAGTTTTGGACTTGTGCTATTTCAGTCAATATATGTTCGGACAGACATGAGAGTATTACTGCAGCAACTATGTCAGCTTATCTACTCCAGTATTTCAGATATGTCCCTATTTCCATGCCTTTGTCCCCCCAACTTTGTCAGGCCTGGACCAGGTTTGTTGCACTAAGGGGTTCTGAGCCTACCTCTCGACTGTCTTGATTGTTGCAGTATGTCCAGGTTTATTGTTCATATTTATAGTCTGTTCCACAGATCCATTATTTTCATATCCCTGATAAATCACTGTGATGATCTGAGGATTTCTGACAGTAAATGATGACATAAATTTCAGTTTCAGAACTCACATCCTTCAGAACATGTATGCTGAAACAAATCCTGTCACTCTGGCAACATTCTACATTTATAAGAGCGATATTTAAAATATGTCCCTAGTTTTGTCCCCTTGTCCCCCCATTTGGACAGCCTTGGGCCAGATTTCTTGCAGTAAGAGGGTGGTAGGTATGGTTCTGAGGTATGGCTCCACTACATGTTATAAGTATGTATATATATATATATATATATATATATATATATATATATATATATATATATATATATACGCACTCGAGGCCCTTCTCAGTATGGAGAACATCGATGTCTGTGCTGTAACTGAAACCTGGTTCAAGGCTCCTGAGAGCACCCCAACACTATTAGGTTTTACCTCATATCATGCGTTCTGGCCCCAAAACCCGGACCACACCACAAAAGGAGGGGGTGTATCCATATTCATAAAGGATACCCACACCTCCAGGTTGGTGGCAACGCACGAAGCTTCGGAAACCATCCAGGTGCAACTAACCATAGGCAAAACTGCTCTACAAATTGTAGCATGCTACAGGCCACCCTCTCAAACTCAGGAACCCCACACAGCCTTCCTGAAGACACTGGAGGGTATAAATGTATCTCCAAACACCATCATATTGGGTGACTTCAACTACCCGAATATAGACTGGGAACATTACTCAAGCCCTAACTTTCTAGCCCAACGGTTCCTGGAGTTCATAAATTCAAATGCTATGGAACAGCTAGTCACTGTTCCCACGAGAGGAGAAAATATACTAGATCTCATTGTCACAAACATGGGGACAAAATGCTCCACACCGAAGTATATCCCTCATTGGTGAGATCTGAGCATAAACTAATCTCACTGGAAATCCACTTATCCCCCCCACCCCAAACAAAAAGACCATAGTGAAGAACTTCTCTAAAGCAAACTTCACACTACTCAAGACTGGTGTGGTATCCTTCAAGGCCCCTGAGCCAGAGGAAACCACAACCCAAGCTGCGGAAGCCCTTACAAATGCCTTCTATGAACACCTCCAGGACTGCATGGATCAGGCAATCCCAAATAAAACCAAGACTCTTTCCACAAAGGGCAAACGTCCAGTCTGGTGGACCCCAGCCATTAACAGACTTTACAATAAGAGGAGAAAGCTATTACATGATAGAACAAAATCCATAAAAGGAAGTCACCCCTGATCATTATTAGTAAAAAATACGAGCACTCATAAAATCAACTAAGGCCAATTTTGAGAGAAAAATTGCCATGGATTCAAAGGACAATCATAAGGCCTTTTTCAGCTATGTTAGGAACCTGGGTGGAAACTCCCAGATATGCTCAGAATTAGTCCAAAATGATACAAAAATCACTGAACCCACAGACATTGCCAACATACTGGCAGACAGGTTCAGTGCAAACTTCACCCCCCTCTCCCCCCCAAAGGAGACATAACTATCCCAGCCGAGTGCAGCCTCCCGGACATCTCAAATGCGCAGGTGAAAGCTGCTCTCTCTAAAGCTAAAAACACAGCATCAATGGGACGGATGGTGTCCCGGCTGTGTGCTACAGCTAAATGAGAAATTAAACCCGCACATAAGGCAGCTGTTTAATCTCAGCCTTACCACAGGATACGTGCCCAAGGAGTGGCGTACGGCAACTGTGGTCCCACTCCACAAAGGCGGCACCTCACGGACCCTGGTAATTACCGCCCATAAGCTTAACAAGTCTAGTCTGCAAAGCTATGGAGAGGATCATAATGGAGCTCATAAACAAAGATATAGGGGACTTGCAGACATTGGACCCGACCCAGTTTGGCTTTGTCAAGGGAAGATCATGCCCTTTGAACTTGGTCGACTTCTTCGAAACAGTCACCAAGGCCATTGATGAGGGAAAGGCAGTCCATACAGCCTACCTTGACCTTGCAAAGCTTTCGACACAATACCCCACTCGGGTATTGTAGAAAAACTTACCAGCTTAAATGTAAACCCATATGTCACAAGATGGGTTGCAAACTGGCTTAAGGACAGAACCCACAGGGTTAGAGTTGCTGGCGCTGTGTCAGACTCCAAGCCGGTCACAAGTGGTGTCCCACAGGGCTCGGTCCTTGGCTCCTATTGTTTGGCATCTACTTCTCAGAAGTACAGGCCAACATGGGAGGACTTTGGCTGACAAAGTTTGCAGACGACTGCAAACTGGGCGCCATAGTGGAAAGTGCATCGGACACGGATATCCTTCAGAAGGGACTCACGGAAACAGATAGCTGGTGCCAGAGCCATGGCCTGAAGTTAAACGCCAAAAATGTATAGTCATACCCTTGGAAAAACAAGGTAACCCCAAGCTACCATATAGGTGGCAATCCACTAAGCACAGAAGAGGTTATCAGGGACCTGGGGACCCAGGTTGACAGTGGCCTTTCTTTTGACACTCACATTGCTAAAGTGGTTAGAAAGACCTTCTACATTGCCCACCTGATCATGAAGGGATTCACATCCAGATCTAGTGAGGTCATTGTTCCCTGTACTCTTCACTTATCAGACCAATGATCGAGTACAATGCCCCATTCGGGATGTATCTCACCCGACATCTGCAGCAATTGGAGAGACCCCAAAAGTTCCTCACCAAAAGGATAAAGGGACTCCAAAATCTGTCATATGCTGCCAGATTGAAGAAACTCCAGCTCTGTTCAGTCGCATACCGTCTGCTCAGAGGTGGCATGTGCCTGACATACAAGGCCATGTCCAACCCGGAATTAATGGACATGCTCCACCTCAAAAAATCCAAATCCACCAAAACCACTAGAGCAAGCGACTTAAACCTTAGCACGGATATAAATAGGATGTGCTGGAGGGATAGATTTATCACTCAGAGACTCCCTATGCTGTGGAATAAAATCCCGGTCCATGTGAGGCAGAGCACCTCGCTGACTCTGTTCAAGAGAAATCTAGACCTGTGGATGGGAGATCGTAGGTTTACCCCGGGAATCATCTCTGTGTCACTGCTGGACAGAGGCACAACAAACTAATGGGCACAGTATTTTTTCATATAAGGGGTGGCGTAAGCCACAAAAATTTGGGCTAGGCTTATAAATGCCTTAGGGCAGATAGCCTAGTATAAACCTATGAACCTATGAACCTATTTGTGTTGTCGAAAGTATTGTTCATCGAACCATACTTTACCAAACACACTTTAGCAAAAGTGCATTTTGTCGAAAATGCACTTTCGCTAAAGAAAAAAAAAACAAAACATGCAGTTTTCATGTACTGTTAGTTGTACATCAATGTATACTGTTGATGTACAACTAGGAAAACTCCTGTTGTGATTGTGGTACAGTGGGGATAAGGGAATATTCCCTTTTCCCCACTGTAGTGAGAATAATAAAGTATGGGGGTGTGGGGGGCACAGCATAATGCTGTTTGGTTTGTTATTTTTTTTATTATTTTACATTTTCCTGTTTTTGTTCTGTGAAAGTGCATTTTCGATATAATGCACTTTCGCGGAAGTGTGTTATCGGAAATACAGTTTGATGAACTGTATTTTTGATAATACAACATAGACCCATATATGTATATTTTTTCCTATATATGTATCATTTCTTTTATATATATATATATATATATATATATATATATATATATATATATATATATATATATATATATATATCTTTCTCTCTCTATATATATATATATATATATATATATATATATATTTTATATGTATATCACTATTTATATTTTATATATATATATATATTTGTCCATATATATGCATCTCCGTACATATATACATGTGTATATGTATAAATATGAAACCTGACAGATTCTACGGAATCCTTTCCCTACTGTTGAATGAGCACGAAAAATCAGCATTTGCTACAGCTCAAATTGTGTACTGGTACATTGCTCTCTGACTATGGTGTACAGGTCCCTGGGTTCAAGACATGGAAGGTCTGATAATTTTGTTGCTGTTACAACCGCTTACTCATGCTTACACCTGCACTAATTCTTTGAAAGAAAAGAAAAAGGGGTGATAGGAAAGTGGTGAAAAAGGGGCATGCAAAGGGAAGGACAACATGAAAGATAGCTACGGATATGCAGGACGTGTGTATGGAAGGTCCATAGCTGTCCATTTCTTATACAGCAACAGCTGTGCATTTGTACAGAATTTGGTGGTGAATTTGGATACTCAAACCCCAGAGAGAGGGGTGAGGACAACAGAAAAGTGTTGTTAATATACACTACTAGCAAACGAAAAATAAAGCAAGAATAAAATAAAATAACGACAAGCAGGAACCAAAACTGCACTTTAATCGACCTCAAGCGCTTCGGCAAAAGCCTTCAAGGAGTACAAATCATTAAAAAAGCACATCCTAGTTAAATACACTTAATATTCAATCAAGCATTCAATAAACATTAAATTAATAACCTCCAATTACATTCTAAATTAATCATATCTCAAGATAAAAATGTTTTTTTTATATAACATTTTTTCTTCTATAATTGCTCTGAATAAAAACCTACTGGCACTTTTTCCAAAATCGTGACCTGTAAACCATCAGGATTAGACTCATGAAATTGCATAAAATGTTTCAACACAGGACTATCTTCTTTCTTTTTAACAATATTCCTAATATGTTCCTGAAATCTTGTTTTAAACGTCCTCTTACTTTCTCCTATATATACAAGACCACAAGGACATCTTAGGGCATGTATTATGTCGTCAGTTTCACAACTATTCATTTCACTAGCCAAATATGCTTATCCATCTATGTGACCAAAAGTTCTAACTACATAATGACATATATTACAGTTGCCACAAGATACAGTGCTTTTTACATTTATTTCTTTGACATTCTTAGCACAAATAGAGAATTTAAACTTATTATGTACTAGAATATCCTTTAAATTTCTTCCTCTCCTAAATAAAATACCTAAATATGGGGAAATTAACTTTGCCAAATCTGCAGATTTCAATAAATATTCCCAATAATACTTCACCAAGTTAATCAAAATAATACTAAAGGCACCATAAGTAGAAACAAAATAAATCATTCTTTTGTCATTATTTATATGCCTTGTTTTCCATCATGGTTTATTATTCCATACACTATTACCAGAACAATCAATTATTACCTTATCTATAGCTGTCTGTATTACTTGCCCATTATAGCCTCTTGTAGTAAACTTATTACACATAATGTTTACTTTCCTGTAAAAATCTTCATCATTGTTACACAATCTTCTTAACCTCAAATATTCTAGATAAGGAAGAGAAGCTAAGGTATGTACTGGATGGCAGCTTGTGCCTTCCAAGTACTGGTTACCATCCTCAAATTTTCTGTGCACTGATGCACGCAGAACATTATTCTCTTCCAAAGTTAAATCCAAATCTAAAAATGTAATATGTCTACCCACCTGTTTACCATCAAAAAGCAATTTAAATATGTTATCTTGCATTTCTTCAACAAATTTATTGACATCATGTAGACCTCCTTTGAAAATAAAAATGAGGTCATCAATAAATTGAAAATATTTAACAACATTTTCCTTAAAAAACTTTTTTGATATAAATATTCCAACTGATATAATCCCATCATTAAATTGGCGTACATGGGGGCAAAAGATACCCCCATAGCAGTGCCCCGTGTCTGTTTATATACCTGATCATTAAACATAAAAACAATTATTATTTAAACAAAAATCTAACAATTCCATAACATAATAAGACTCAGGTATCAGGCCTATGGAGACATCTATGTGTTGCCTTTGAGAGGGCATTACAGACCTGCTTCCTGATTATGAAGGGAGGGGGGCAGGTGCTGTACATGCACATGTGTACCTATGGGGGACAGGGGGGTGATGTTTACACTTCACCTGTCTGCAGTCGATTGCCTATATCCATGGCATATGTGTATGTGGTGTTATTGATATGTGTGTTGCCTCTGGAATTGCAGACACATGTCTGGAAGGCCTAGTGATTGGCCTTGCTGGATGTCTCCAGTTTGCACTCAAGGACAGCCTTAGAGTACATCACCTGTGACCTTATCTGCTTGTACAGAACAAGGTGACATGGCTTCCAAGGAGGCACCTTCTTGGCCCGTCCTGCAATTATTTCCACCTATGGTGGTAGTTGCATATCGCTGCTGTCCACCACAGGCATTCAGCCTACCTTGAGGGGGTTGATGTTATCGTGTCAGGTATTGCTAAGGCCATAAAGCTATGTAGGTGCCCACATAGTATTGTGGTGTAGGCTTGGACACTGCAGCTAGTTCCAGCATATGGGACACCCTTCATGTGGGCCTTGCCCATTTTCCTTGCCCATGTGGGGGACATTACGAAGGTGTGGGGGATACAGCTTCACAGATAGTAGGTGGAAATACCTCAAAGGACAGGACATGTGGAGATAGCTCAACAACATGGGTGACAAAGCTTGAGAATTGGGTACAGATTGCAAGTCATTAGTGCTGTTATACACATGGAGAGTTTCTAGATTGACAGGGTTCATCTGGACATGCATTTACTGGGTGACTTGACATCTGACAGTGATATGCCTCTGACATACCTCTCAACTGGCATGTTTTCCACAGACTCGCCAAGTGTTTGCCTGTTATCTTTTGTCTGTTCCTTAAACAACATCTGTTTTTGTGGGGTTGGTAAGATAATGTGAGGACTGTAGTCAGTAACTGTTGACATCCATTGGTATTCCAGACATCATATCCTTAGGGATGTTATGTAAAAAAACAACACATGTAAAACCAGCTACTGTTTCAGTTTGTAACACCATTATGTGTGATATGTCCCTCTTTCCAGCTCCCTGTCCCACAGGTACATCATGCGTTGTCCAGATGTCCTGCACTACGAGGTGCAGAGGTATGGTATATCATTAATTACCAACTGCACTCCAGTTATCCTCCCAATGACCTGGCAGACTCCTGGCCATGGTACACAGCAGCAGCCAGGATTATGGTTCCACACCCTGGTAATTCTGTGGAAATCTGTACATATGATAGCTATGTATGTTTGGCCATTGTAAACAGATTGCTAAGATTGTGTAGCATTTTTGTGTGTAGATGTTTGTTGGGCTGGGTAGGGAGAGTAGCAGATGTGAGTGCCATACATCCTTTACCTATCTGACTCTGCATGCTGCTACAGCTGCTGGCAGTCTATTGGGTCTGTATGCTTGTAGGGGCTGACTGTGAAATGTCCTGTAACACCTCAGGATTCCCAGTACACTGTGAATTTGGCCAGTATATGTCAGTGTAGTGTGTGACTGGCAATCAGGATATGTTTGTTCAGACAGTCGTTCTAGTCTAGAGTTCATTTTGGGTACTGGTATGTTGCCGTGACTGTGGTGCAAATGTTTTTGGGTGGACATTTTTGCATCACGCTCTGCTTTTCACTACAGTTCCGTCCCTGTAGTGCATGCTATATTTGAATATACATGGGTAATTGCCCAGAGGTGATGTAGGGGAGTGTCATGTTGGCATAGCTCTGAACCTTCCATCACCAAAATGAGGAACACTCACCTTCATAATGTGGAACAAATAGGCAAAATGTAGAACACATGCTAACGGTTTACTAACAACTTCAACTAGGAAGGTCATAGGATGGTTAAAATATGCTGGTTTTACTTATAAAGAAGATCCTTTAATGAATTAATATGGTTAATTTCAATTTACCATGGATTTCACTTAAAATAATTCCTAACACTGAATGTGTGACAGACTCTTTCAATGTGGAACTTTGAGGAATTTTGAGGAACATGAACTTTTTTAAGACCCCAAATGAGGTACGTTCCTCATAATGAGGTACACTTGAGAGGTATACATGTTGGTCTTACTGCGCTTCATAAGGAGCTGGGTGACATGTTTGGCAGCTGTCAGGGGATTCCCATTCTGTTACATCACTGCGGTCATATCTCTACACTGTTCAGAGGCCTATACACTGTCCAGATGCGTGACTCATATATTTAGTCTGTTCCCCAGACAGTTGTCCTTGGCTAATCAGTAGGATGCTCTGGGGAATGCAGTCAGTAAATGCTAACATCCATTGGTATTACTGACTTCATATCCCTCAGAAAATATATGTTACAACAAAGCCGGTAACACCAACAACATTTATAACAGCAATATGTCCAATAAACACCTGTGTTTGGGCCTCTGTCCCCCAGTTATGTCAGACTTTGTCCAGATGTCATGCACTAAGAGGTTCAGAGGTATGTAGTATCATTATTTATTGCATTCATTCCTGCTACCATCCCAGTGATGTCATAGACCCCAGACATGTAACAGAGAAGCGGCCATAGATATAAGCCCTGTGCCTATACATTCTGTGGGAAACTGTAGATTTGAGAGGCCTGTGTATGTCTGCCCATTGTTAAAAAACTGTCAGGATTGTGTAGCAGTGTAGTGTGTACGTTATTTGGGCTGTATAGAGAGGGGGTACATGTGAGTGTCATGGGCCCTTTCTATCTGACTGTGCATGCTGCTCCTGTTTCTGGTTCCCTATCGCTTGTATATGTTTGTACATGCAGACTGTGATATGTCCCGTAACACCTCAAGATTCACACTACACTGTGATTTGAGGCAGTATATGTAGGGGTAATGTGTGAGTGGCAAATGGGATATTGTTGCTCACACAGTCATTATACTGTAGTGTTCAGTTTGCTTACTGGTATGTCGCTGTGACTGTGGGGCAATTGGTTGGGGGTATGCACTTTCACACCAGTGTCTGTTTTCCACTTGTGTTACATCCCTGTCATGCCTGTTATATTTGCTAATGCATGTGTACAGCCCCAGAGCTGAACTTGGGTAGTGTTATGTCAGTCTAATTGTAGTTTGGACATTGCTCGGTAGCTCAATGTAGTTTCCCTAATGTTGTGTTATATCCACATATTCATAGGATGTCCAGTTGTCTGGCTGATATCTTTGGTCTGGTCCCGATTGCTGTGTATTCCTGACATATCATTGGGCTGATGTAGGGATTAAGGTGACTAACTAATGATAAGCAATTGAGTCCTGGAATTGTGATATTTCAGTCGATATATGTTAGGACATACAGTATTACTACATCAACTTTTTCAGCTTATCTACTAACGTATTTTGGATATGTCCCTATTTTCAGGCCCATTGTCCACCCACTTTTTCAGGCTTGGTCTGGATTCATTGCACTAAGGGGTTCTGAGCATACCTCTCCCCTGCCAGGAATTTCACAGAACGCATGGATGTCTGGTCCATAATTTTGTTCAGTTCCACAATTTATTTGTATTTGTCTGGATTTATGCCAGTAAATAATGACATAACATTTCAGTTTCCATCCTCATATCCTTCAGTAATTGTCTGCTGAAATGCACCCTGTTGCTGTAGCAAATGCCTTCATTTGTAATACAATAGGTTCATAGGTTCATAGGTTGGTACTAGGCTATCAGCCCTATGGCCTGTACAAGCCTAGCCATAACAATTCCCTGGCTATTTCTTCACACAATATTTACTTCCTTGGACCACTGTCTAGCAGGGTGACTGACATGATCCCCGGGGTGAATTTCCTATCTCCTATCCAGTCATCAATGTTCCTTTTGAAGAGGGCCAAGAAGGCGCTCTGCTTGACATGTATGGGCAATCTATTCCAGAGTCTGGGGAGTCTTGTATGTTAAGCAGAGATCACCTCTGAGTAGACTATATGCAACAGAGTATAGCTGGAGTGTTTTTAGTCAGTCAGCATAGGGCATCTGCTTTAGGCCTGTGATTCTTTTAGTTTCTGCAGCCTTTCCAGTTATTGTAGATGTTTTGCGAGGTACATACCAAATGGGGTATTGTACTCTATGATGGGTCTAATGAGGGATGAGTACAGTGGGACAATGACCTCCTTTTTTCTGGATGAAAATCCCTTAGTGATGAGGTGTGCCACATAGAAGGATTTCCTGACTGTTGTGGCAATGTGGTTATCGAAGGTGAGACTACTGTCCACCTGTGTTCCTAAACCTCTTATCACACTTTCAGTGTTTAGTGTACTGTCACCTATGTGGTAATTCATGGGTACAAAGTTTTTCCCAAAGGGGATAACTATACACTTCTTGGCATTGAGCTTGAGCCATGGCTCTGGCACCAAGCATCTGTTTCTGTAAGGCCCTTATGTAGAATATCCACATCATTTAGGGATTCAATAATTTGCAGTCATCTGTGAATCTTGTTAGCCAGAGTCCCTTAGTGTTGGCCTGTACTTCAGAGAAGTAGATGCTAAACAAGAGAGGCCCCAGGACTGAACCCTGAGGTACTCTACTTGTCACTTGTCTGGAGCTGGATTTGGAGTTGGCTACTTTTACAGTGTGGGTTCTGTCAGTAAGCCACTTGGCAATCCATCCTGTGATGTAGGGATTTATGCCCAGCTTAGTAAGTTTATCTATGTTTTCAGAGTTGGGGATGGTGTCAAAGGCCTTAGTGACGTCCAGATAGGCTATGTGGACTGCCTTACCCTCATCCACAGCTCTGGAGACTGATTCAAAGAAGTCAATTAGGTTCAGAAGATACGATCAGCCCTTCACAAACCCAAACTGGGTGGGGTTGAGTGTTTGAAGGTTGCCAGTGTTTTTGTTTATAAGTTCAGTGATAATACATTCCATGGCCTTGCAGATCAGGCTCATCAGACTGATGGGACGGTAGTTCCCAGGATCCAAGGTGGATCCCCCCTTGTGGAGTGGGATAACTGTAGTTGTGTGCCACTCAGTGGGCACAAAGCCTGAGTTGAGGCTATGATTAAACATGACACTTAGGTGAGGTGCCATTTCATTTTGTCGTTCATGTAGTATACAGCCCGGGATGTCGTCTAGTCCCATGGATGCTGTATTCTTAGCTTTGGAGAGTGCAGTTTTTACCTGTGTGGCCGTGATTACTGGAATTTGGCAATCTTTCGGTATTGAGATGGGCCCTTTGGGGGGGTGGGGGGGTGAAGTTGGCACTGAATCGATCTGCCAGGATATTGGCAATGTCCTTGGGATCAGTATATTTAATGCCATTCTGTTGTAGCTCAGAGCAGATCTGAGCATTGCCATTTAGATTCTTGACATAGCTATAGAATGCCTTGTGGTTGTCTTTGGAATCTTTGGCAATTTTATTTTTGTAACTAGCTTTGGAGGATTTTATGAGGGATATCAGCTTCTTACTGAGGCTGATAAGGGAGTGTTTTTGCATCCTGGGATTTTCTTCTTTTCTGCAACAGTTTCTTCCTTCTGTTGTATAGTTTGTTTATAATAGGGGACCACCAGATTGACTTCCTTTTTTTGGAGGAGAGTGTCTTGGTTCTATTTGGGATGGCAAGATTCACGCACGAGTGGATTTGCTTGTACAGTTCTTTAGTGTAGGATTTGGCAGTCAATCTTTCAGTGCATGTCTGCATGGGTGTCATGAATTTTGTCACTTCTGACTTGAGTAACACGAAGTTGGCCTTGGAGAAGTTTTTTATGGATGTTTCCTTACTGGGGGTTGGGGGGTTGGGATGTGGATGTCAAAGGTGATTAGCTTATGGTCAGACCTAACCAACAAGGGCATAACCACTGGTGTGGAGCATCGATTTCATATGTTGGTAATGATGACTGTGTTGCAATTTATGAATTCCAAGAACCGTTGAGCAAAGGTGTTGGTACACGAGCGGTTTTCCAAGTTAATGGCAGGTAGTTGAAATCACCCAGTATTTGGGTGTTTGGTTGTATCTTATTATCTGAAGTATGTCCCTATGTGTGGCCTATGTTCCCTCCCCCTTTTACAGCCTTTGTACAGGTTTCTTGCACTAACAGGTTGAGAGGGATGGTTCTGAGGTATAACTGCACTGCATATTATATACATGTATATATTTTTTTCCTTCCTTTATATTTTTATATATGTATATCTACATTATATCCCTACTTTTTCATATATATGTTTCAACAGACATATGTGTGTATATGTTTATATACAAGACATGAATGATTCCACAAAGCTTTCTCCCTAATGTCGTATGCCTTTATTGCATGATATGTTTGAAAAAGCAACATTAATTCCTACAGCTCAGATGGTGTAGTGTTCAGGGCTGTGAGTTTGACAGTTGGGACTGCTGTTTTTTATTAATGTTAAATGACCAGAATGCATGATATGTTTGTTAAAGCATTGCAGATTCTCACAGCTCAGATGGTACAGTGGTATTTTGCTGTGATTGTAGAGGACAGCATCCTGGGTTTGAGACTTGGCAGGGCTGACTATTTTGTTGCTGGGCAGAACAAGGTCTGAGGGATACATAGTGATTAAGGCACATTTAAGCATATTATACTTATAATTTTATATTATAAAATAATATTTATATACACATTATAATTTTACATTTACCTTCCATGACATCACCCTATGTGCTTCCATTAAATTATATTTTTGTGTGACTATACTGTATGGGGCACTTCTCTTTATATGGGGGTTTTACATATTTTCTTCACTAACATCTCACTTTTGGAACTGCTACACTACCGTGGTTGACAAAAAAACAGTTGTTACATACGTTTACTAAAATAATATTAACTCTATTTTCACATAGGCAATTAAGTTGCCTGTCTTGATACTTGAACCATGAACACCTGCATGCAAAGCCACAACTCTAAACACTATATTATCTTAACTTAAAAGATTTGTGTATATTTGTATTTATCTCCTATGGGATGTTTAGGCTATGCTAAGGGGAGGGCAATAACGTGCACACCTGCTTAGCTACGTTTAAACATTCCTTAGGCTAGAAAAAAAAGTATATTGCATTATTATATTATTATGTTATATGGGTGTGCCTTGTGGTGTTCTGACAACTAATTGGGACTGCAATTGTGAAATGATGGCATTCATTTGGCTTTCAGGCTTCTATCCTTCAAGGGCTCCTGCTAATACATATACTGTTATCTATCAACTTTCTAAGTGTGTGAGGGCAATTTTTCAGGCGTGTCCCTAATGTATTATTTATTCCCCCATCATTTGTGCCTTTGTTAACATGCCCTTCTGTAAGGGAATATTGGCATACATTTGCTTTCAGACTTCTACCCTTATATAATTCATGCTAATGCATGACACGTTCTCTATCAACTTCTTATGTTTGTGGAGCTATATGTGTGTTTTGTCACTTTTGGGGGATTTATCCCCATTATGTGTGCATTTGCACACATTTCTTGCTTTAGCAGGTTGCAGAAGTGTCATACGGCACTTTAGCAATGCAGGGGGTGTGCCACAGAACCTGTCACACACTCCTTGCTTTGCTTTCTTGTTGCCAATGTTTTTTTCAGTGTCCACGGACACTGAAATACTGGCATAATATTAAAGTAAATCTCTAAAATTATGCCAGTTCAGCTTAGAAAGTGCTCTATGGCACTTTCTGAGTGCAGGGGGCGTATTCAGTGTCCCTGCACTACTTGGACACACCCCCTGCACTCATTCATGGTTTGTGTCCATATAGCAAGTACAGCAGTGCACCTTCATGAATATATAAGGCCCACTCCTGTGCTAAATGGACAGAAACCGGTCCATGCAGGAATACTCTTATTCTTGCATAGAGTTTCGTGAATCCAGGGGACTGTCATGTCTGTCTAGAGTTACAAGATCTCAGCAAATGGATTAATAAGAGATATTATCTTTTGAAACCAGTATACTGAATGCCAAGTTATTTTCCGTGTTGAATTCAGACCAACGTTCTGTTAAATTAAACTGGATAACACAAGCTCATGTCTCTATATATTAAATATAGTATTGGCTGCATACAGATTTTTGAGATTACCTTTTGGGATTTTTGTCAGTACATGAAGTATTTCATTATGCAGTGGCTAGCATGGCTGAGACACTGGAAGGTGTCATGACATTATAGTAACAGGTGCTTCAAGGCAAGGGCATGATGGCAGATTAATTAAGCTGTCGGACAAATTAAGGTCACAAGGATAAACAAGGCCAAATATCAGGTTGGTGTCACATCCTTGAAGCACATATGTCACAGTACAAATGGGCCACAGCCAGATTCTCACAAAGTACTTGACATAATAAACATGGAAATATCTATCAGTAAACTCTCACTAATGAAATTATTGAAAATCATACAGTACCTGTGAACGGGATTACAAGTGCTTGCTACTCAGAAAGGGTTCACCGCAATGATATTGGAGGGAAGCATTCCTGTTGCCTAAATATTAGCTAATGTATATATTATGACAACATTTTATGGTTAGGTCTAGAGTTCACAAGCCTTTGCTGTTTTTCTATAAAAATTCTTAGATAAAGCAGCAGTTAGATTGGACAAGATGTTGGTAATGCTTCAGTAATATCACTTGGAGGTGCAGTACACACAAAAAAGTGATACATACTGCAGATACTGTAAGCAGAGCATATCTAGAGAATTTGCTGAAAGAAGCCTTAGGTGGGCTGTGACTGAAACTCATATACAAGTTACTGCAGAGAAAATGTAGGAATTAAAAAGTGAGATTAGAGATGATACAGTGTGCATCCATTCTGTGAAGCCATTTTGCAGGATAGCCTGACAACATGAAGCAAATGTATCCATCAAGCAGTACTTCGTGTTCTAAAAAGAAGTCTCATGCATCCAATATCTAATATACAGACAAGATAAGGTAATCATACTGTACTTGATTTTAGCAGTGCTTGATTTATTAAGTATGTGAAAATCATCTTGACATGGTGAAGTTTAAAGAGATAGCAAAACATATTCATGTTTTAATATGACCATGCTGCAAATAAAACAAATGGTGTGGGATTGCAATTTGTGTAGCAAGTAGATGAATCAGATCAAAAAGGAGGAGTTATTTCCAACAGTGACATGGTTAAATCTGGTAGATTACTTGTTCTGATGCATTAATCTCCACATTCGCTCATGTTTTAAATATTAAGAACTGACTAAACCACCTCCATGACATAAAGGCATGAAGCCCAGACTATGAAGAAGACAATCCAAGTTTGAGAAACAGCTGGCAGTCTGGGAATGGGAAGGTCGGAATGAGTGGTTAATGAAGGTTAGCCATCCTGGTGGTGGTGGGGCTATTGTTTGATTGCCGAAGTGTGAATGCCTAACGTGCCAGTGACCTGTATACAACACCAGATTGTGAAAGTTTGTTTAGCTTTGCCAAGCTGATGATGACAGCCTCTACCTTACCAGTGCAGAAGTGTGCAAAGGCAGATGAGAGGTATTACAAGCCCCTGGGCTGATGTGGTTGTTCACTTCAGGTCTAAGCCCTGCTTTGAATAATAGATATGTTGTCATCAGATAATGCTGATGCCTGGGAATGTTAGCGTCTGCCTTAAAATGTAGGGGCAGTTAAGCCAGAGTTTAATTTTAACATTAACTGGATAAGTGAAATAGTCCAGTGACATTTTCCAGCCATGACCCAGACCTCAGTGACAAATTACAAGTAAGATATGTTACAAAAAAAGTAAACAAGACTGCCATTAAGGTATTTGACAAAGACTGCATATATATAATAGCTAGGGTATGATAGTGAATAGGTAAAACATTTAACAACATTTACAAGAATGCATACATTATGGCTTAAATATCCAATGCAAACTTCCTTATACTTTCAGAGCTGTATGTAAGCAGACTGCACAGCTCACAGTGCTGTAACATGTTACTATTATAGTGTAATTGCTGTAATGGACTAGGCATCAGCTTGAGAATGTTGCATTGTTATAAAAAAATGAGGTCATTATATTTGCATCACTCTTGCTGTGCAAAGGTAGCATCAAACAGATTAAACCTGCACATTTTGTAATACGTTACAGCACTGTGAGCTGTGCAGTATGCTTACATACTCTGAAATATAAGGAAGTTTAGTATATTTCCCAAGCTTCCATTCACTCTGCTTCATGAACACATGCTTACTTTTGCATAGAATAAAATGCAAGCAAAAGTATTAGCAAAATATTTGCATTCCATATCATTATGCAGAGAAAGAAGGAAAGGAAACTGCATGACGTAAGATAAAATGAGCAATAACATGAAATATTTTGCATGTTTAATTATGGAAGGCAATAGTGCTTCTCCCTCAAAGTATCGTGACTGAGAGTAACCCACTATCCCTTAGCAAAAGTTAAATACTATATTATTACCTTTATACTACTCTGAATGGTTAGCATTATTTATGGCATATTTAAGCATACATGAAATAAAATAACATAAGGGTTTCAAGCATTAGCATAATACAAAAATACATCTCATCCAACATTCACCAGAAGCAGACGACTGCATGTAAACAGAGTGAGTGTACTTTTCTCCCTGAGTAATTTATTCTATATTGGTTGTATGATGTTACACTTCAATGCATTTAGGGGAAGCTTGTTTCATTGTGAAGAAGAAAAACACTCTTAATGCTATTATTTTAATATAAGGTACTTTGAGATTTACATATAGACCTAAGACTGATAGCTTGATTGCTTGGGTTAACTGTTTTAGGAAGCAAGCTTGAGCTCCAGATTCATGTAAGTGTGTGGATATCTGATGAAATCCCAAGAGTTTTAATTGCGATCCTTGGAACTGCTGCAATATGAGTGCAGATTTGGCTGAATTCATTAAGTCACAGACTTTAAAGAGTATTTTTACTGCTCCCATTTTTAGAGATCTCAAGGTGTTATATACAAAGCAGAAAGGGGAAGTGTGGCCACAGCCTGCCCTCATATTGGTCAGGAAGATTAAATATATAGTAGTGACTGTCAGAGTTCATCATTTTTACTTAGGATTGCAATATATTTTTCAAGTGCGCGGACTCACAGTGTAATCTCTTGCACTTCTGTTAGGGGGCCCTAAAGCCCACCATGTCCAAGTTATTTTGGGGTTGCATTCTTGTAATAAGTGCCATTCTTTCCTTTTATTGTTTGTAACTGCTTTTTAAAGACAAGCATCATTGCCTTTTCAAATTATTTTCCCTTTAACACAAGTTGGGGTAACAGTGTAGCATTATTTGTCATCCAGACATATGTTGACTTTTTAAGAAGTGACTGTTTGAACTGGAAATTTGCAGCATGGCAGCACAAAGTCTGCATAGGGGCAATATATTTAAAAGACTAGGTTAAATGAAGCATCAAACATAGCTGTCTACAGTCTACAATTTAAGCAATAATGCCTGTCTGCGTGGACATTACTGGGGAAATAATGGACCACACACAGGTATTGTGAGGACCAACACTGCAGACAGAGGCCCTTTCTACCCCTTGAAGAGACATTATTTCCCTTTAATGCCTACATTGGAGGGCATTATTGTGCTTAGGGGTCTGTCTTTTAAAGTAGTCTGTATTTGTTTTTCTATTATTATATTCTTTTCTTTACTTTTGATTAAAAATAGCTCATCTTCCAAATGTTCCAAAGTTTCTGTAGGATATGTAATTGTTGTTGAAGGATGTAGTTTATATCCAAAATATACATTATGTAAGCATTTAATAATATAAACACATACACGAGTGTATATATACACACACACACACACACACACACACACACACACACACACACACACACACACACACACACACACACACACACACACACACACACAGGTAGGAGTACAGAGAAATGTCTCTCACAGGTAGAGTTTTTAATAGAATCTAGAGCAGAAGCTGCCATTAAAAAAGGAATAATTAGTAGAGCATGTAAAATATTGCATGATAACTATAAGAATCAATCAGAGGAGGTTAGAAAGGATTGAGAAGAGAAACTGGATAAGAAATTCACAAAGAAACAATGGGAGGGTATATGTATGTATCCCAAATATGCAACAAAATCTAGAAGATTTAGGATTTTTGTCTGGAAATGTTTACATAGATATGGTTATACCCCAAACAGACACCAGAGAATTTTTCCTCAGGCAGACAGCAAATGTTCAACGTGTGAAGAGAAAGAAACAGATAATTGGGAACCTATCTTCTGGGAATGTGGATAGTTTAAGGATTCCCTGTAGGAATGCACTGTCAGAGATGCTGGGTGGGCAGATTAGTCTGACAAGGGAGATGATTTTTCTGAACTATGATTCTGAATCGGAATTGCCTAGACATGATAAGGCCTTGGTGTCTCTAATTATGGTGGTGGCCAAAAAAGCAATTGCTAGAAAATGGAAATCAAAATCTAAACCAACTTTACTGGAAATAGTGAATATGGTAACAGAGATAAAACAACTGGAATTGAGATCCTTACAAAAGGTTAGGAGCAAACTACATAGGGAAAAATGGGAAGTGTGGGAACAATACTTACAAGGGTGGGATGAGGTTTAAAAGGCAACAGAACTTAAATGAGCTATGTAATGTTTGAGTGAGAAAGATTGGGTAGATTGTAAGTGATGTATAATGTTTGCAACATTGTATGTGTCAGTATGGTTTGTGATGTAAAATGCTTGCAACTAGGATTGTGTTGGTGAGGTTTGTTTTCATTTATACAAATATATATGATTGCCTATGTAGTAAGTGAAGGTTTAATAAAGATGTTTCTTTATAAAGGCAGGCATTTAATAATTTATGTAATATTGAGTAGGTTATATGATATATAGCAATAGATATATGTGAAGTATAATGTTTATTATGCTAATACAGTTTGATTACTTTTATATGAATTTAAATTTGTCTGTGTCACAAGTGTTAATTCAATAAAGGTGTTTGAAAAAAAAGAAACACAGATGCACACATATACACATGATGATCATTCAGATGAGTGAAAGAGAGATAGATTCCCACAAATACGCATGCACGCGCACATACACACACACACACACACACACACACACACACACACACACACACACACACACACACACACACACACACACACACACACACACTCACAAAGACTAACACAATCTTTGCCTAACCATACTACCCCTAGTTTAGATGGTGTCTTTTCCTGGTTCCCCTAGTTTAGATGGTGTCTTTTCCTGGCTCCTTAAAGAATATGGAGATTTGATCTCACAACATATTTGTCATCTTTTCAATCTATCAGTCTCACAATGAACCATCCCTGATTTTTGAAAAAAGGCAATAGTCATCCCCCATACCCAAAGATCTCAAACCTTCCAATGCTTGTGACTATTGACCTGTCTGACTTCTACCTCATCTAGGTAAAATCCATAGCAGGGCAGTTTGCAACCCACTAAGGTGCTTCTTGTATCATTACAATATACTCTACTCATATCAATAAAGCTTCATAAAATATGGAAGCACTCAGTCCATGCAGTTAATGTGTAAATGTTAGGGAGATCTGAGGGTCAAACTCCCCAAGTAGAAACGATATGTTTAAGTTAACAGTGTTTGAGAAGTAGAGGCTATAGTAGTGTAGTAAGCTAGGAAATTTTTTACAAGGCTAGTTTGTATAGTGTGCATTATTTTTTATTATTTTTTATATGCATTCTTGGTGACTCTATTGTAATTACATTTTTTGTATAAGTTTATCTCTGAGGAATGTAAGGTTAACACACACACACACACACACACACACACACACACACACACACACACATATATATAAAAAATATATATATATATATATATATATATATATATATATATATATATATATATATATATATCTATATATGGGTCTACTTTATATGATCGACATTTCGAAAAGCCGAAGACCATATGATCAACTTTTGAAGTGTTGACAATGCGGAATGGGCATCTCCATACAGTGTGGAATGGAAAGATTTCCATCTTCCACACTGTAGTGCGATCTCGGAGTTGGTATGTTTAAGTTTTTGGGGGCGGAGTGGGGGGGCAGAGCCCCCCAGACGGGTGCAGGGAGGCTTGTACCTCTGCTAGCAATGTTAAAGTTAGTGATTTTTGTGTTTTTTTTCTTTTTTTCACATGATCGACATTTCAAGAGTCGATCATATGGTCTCGGCCATATAGTCTTCGGCTTTCTGAAATTTTGATGATGTAAAGTAGATGTATATATTATTATTATTATTATTATTATTATTATTATTATGGAAGTAACAAGTTGAGAGCAGGACCAGATTATGACTGGTGCTGATGAACTACAGCTCCAGGCCCAAAATCGTAAAAAGGCCTTTGAGCAATGTTTATTTGTTTATTTATTTAATGGACTGCTTGAACGGAAATGACGGCACAAAATGACTTGGTTGAATTTGTACCATTAGTACTGTTCATGTACTCTGCCAGAAAAGCAAGAGAGAAAATCCAACTAATTTATATAAGGAGAGTGAAAAAAAAACAGATTTTGCCAGTCAAGCCCCCTGAAAATTTATACCTGGGGTGGATGCATTAACTGCATGATCCAAGCATAAAAAGAAACCTAGCTCATGCCACTATTGTTCATGTATCCCACTGAAAAAAAGAAAATAAAAAAAGATACTATCCAATAAGAAAACTCGGCTTTTTGACTTTCTAACAGAAGCATACAGAGGGTGGGCAAAGTGGCAGGCAGCTTGGGCTCAACGTGGCAGTGGGCTTGATTGGCAGACCCAATTTTTACAGGGTGAGGTGAATCCCTGCTGCGGTCATCTTCATTGATTGTGGTTCTCATTTTCTAACAGCCCTCAACCATAGTATCATTGCTCAAGTTTTTTGCATGTCCACATTGCTTTTTTTGAATTGTCTGCATGCATGGACCTGTTATTTATATGTTCTGCCTAGTATGAGACCTTGCCAGTACTAAAAAGAGCCGCATCTACCACTATAACCAAGCTACAAATGCTACAGATGCATGGATTCTTCCCGAGCCTTGAACTTTTCCTTTTCCATCTGTATACGTCTCCAGCTTTTAAATCTGTTTAAGGCTTGACTTACTGCTAAACTTCATTGCATTAGGCCCGTCTGATGTGTACAGACTGTTGAAGAGACAGTTTTGTGCTGCTGCAGGTTGACGTGATTTAAAGAGTTATTCAATTAGCAACTGGCAATAATAATAGCCAAGCAACATTGTATCTTTGGCTTGCAGTTACATAAAGCAACATTATTTAGTTTTCTACAGTGCTCATAGTTGTCTATTGTTCAACAGTTTAAAGTAAGGGGTTCTGCCAGCTTAGTATTTAAAACAGCAATGTAGAAATAAGAACGCATTTAATTTAATTTGTGCACAACAATAAGGCAATACCCTTTGAGTATCAAAGTGTCCTGGTGTTATACAGGTGAAGAGCTGTAGTGTATAACTTTGTTTTTCAGTCTACATCTAGCTCTAGACATGCTGGAATAACTGTGTCATGTACTCCAAGGAAGTTTTTCCCTAGGTCAAGACACTTGTGTTGTTGTTCTAGCCTCAATTTTTTTTAAAAATGAAAGGAAGTTCAGGTCCTGTGATGAAGAATTATAAGCTTAAAGGAAAGGCTGATATCAAAAAGGGCCCCTATGTATATATCCAGATTAGTGTACACGATGGGTGTGTACACATGC